>NC_047033.1:18656725-18884291 GCF_902652985.1 Pecten maximus | reverse complement strand
CAGGTATGATAAAAGGATCTCAGATCTCGATTACAGGTGTAACAGAGCACATGATTAATTAAATTTAAATCATGCCTCCGCTAGGGATCGAACCCGGGACCTCGGCTTACGCTCAACCGATCGAGCTAAAGAGAAGATCTCCCTAGTCGAGCGATATATTGCGGCTAGTATTAAGGGTCTCGGATCTCGATTACAGGTATGTTAAGAGGGTCTCAGTAATTTCCCCAAGAAAGATTATTATTTATAATAATATATCACGCAAATACCAAATCTTGTTTCCGATGTTTGTTTATTAGTGAACATGTTTTATCTCCATTTCTATCCAATGACAGTTACCTCCATCAGTTGGCTGACAGTCACTCTATGGGAGGATGGGAAATTAAACAATATATAATAGGTAAATGATATCAAAATCTGAATGCAGGGGGAAATATGACGAACATTTCAGATTAAAGGAAAGTCTTGCTAACAGGATTTACCTGAATATCTGCACGTACACAATAAGCTGCTAATAGTAAGTCACACCGATACATTAACGACGGATCGATCTACGACACCACATACAACGGAGAGTCGTTAATTGATCAACTCAAAGATCATCTAATTAAAACATGTACATGACTATGATGATTTTAAACTTTCCATGATACATTAAATTTGTATATAAACCGAGTAAAAACGAAACCTTACATGAGATAATGTCAAATTTATTCGTCGAACAACTATTACTTAACGAAGAGCTGAAAAGTACTTGTAAAAAGAATTATACAGAGTTATAATGTGTACTAATTGATCAATATCATACAGTTATAATGTGTACCAATTGATCAATATCATACAGAGGTACAATGTGTACTAATTGATCAATATCATACAGAGTTACAATGTGTACTAATTGATCAATATGATACAGAGGTACAATGTGTACCAATTGATCAATATCATACAGAGTTACAATGTGTACCAATTGATCAATATCATACAGAGGTACAATGTGTACCAATTGATCAATATAAAACTGCAACATACAGCTGTTTCTTTCCTTTAAGACACGTCAGTGAAGAATAAAAAACTGCTAAATACAGCTGTTTCGTTCCTTAACGACTCGTCAGTGATGGATATAAAAAGTGTAAGAAATGTAAAGTCTCAAGTGTAATTTCAAATATAAACCATGATGAATCCCCCCCCCCCCCCCCCCCCTCCCCCTTCGAAATGTTCATACAAAAAGTTTGAAAAAAGCAAAAAGCACCTTTAAACACTTTGAAAAAAAAAACAATAAAAAAACAACAAAAAAGCCCACCTTCCATCTATAACGAGTGCTTGATCCCAAGAGATCTAAAGTGAATAAGATTGAGCCACTTTATTGTCGATCCATTAATTCCTAAAGAATAAGCAGTTTAAAATCTGAAACGAAAACAAAACATATTTCTTGATCTAGATGTAAAAATCCAACATTAACAGTTTTGTTTGAAAACACTTTTTTATTTCCTGCTTAAAAAACTACGCTTGCTTGTCAACAAGTGTAACAATAATTGGAGAGTATTTCGTCTTTAGAAAGTACAGACAATTTACCTACACATTGTCTGTACTTTCTAAAGACGAAATACTCTCCAATTATTTTCAGTATTGAAATCTTTTAAAATCCCGAATAGAGAGAATGTACGGATCTTCTTTGTTAATATTGGATTCCAAAACTCTATATAGATCCTTATATAAAACGCTTTAGTGCTGGCTTGGAGCAAATTATATTAAAGAATATATCAGAACAGGTAACAGGTACATTAGCGATGAGTTCTCTTTAGATTACAATAACGTCATTGACCGTGTCGATCGGATATACCCTTCAGAACCTGAAATCAAGGACACTAGAGACCCCTAAACATCAGACACTTACCTCGATCTTTACTTACAACGTAACAAGGACACTGCAGACTCTTCAACATCAGACGCTTACCTCGATCTTTACTTACCACGTAGCAAGGACACTACAGACACTTCAACATCAGCCATTTACACCGATCTTTACTTACAACATAACAAGGACACTACAGACACTTCAACATCAGACGCTTACCTCGATCTTTACTTACAACGTAACAAGGACACTACAGACACTTCAACATCAGACACTTACCTCGATCTTTACTTACAACATAACAAGGACACTACAGACTCTTCAACATCAGACGCTTACCTCGATCTTTACTTACAACCTAACAAAGACACTACAGACACTTCAACATCAGACGCTTACCTCGATCTTTACTTACAACCTAACAAAGACACTACAGACACTTCAACATCAGACACTTACCTCGATCTTTACTTACAACGTAACAAGGACACTACAGACACTTCAACATCAGACGCTTACCTCGATCTTTACTTACAACCTAACAAAGACACTACAGACACTTCAACATCAGACGCTTACCTCGATCTTTACTTACAACGTAAGCAACACAAACAGCTTACGGGTAAGTTTTAAGAAAAGCGTGACGGTTTCAATTTCAAACGCGTTTATTTACCTTTCTGGATAGTAACATCCTACTTCCCCTTCCTTTGGTAGTTATATGTCCCAGTTTATTCGTTATTCAATGGTTTGTTACCATTTTCACGATTTCTCTGACAGATGTGGACTACTGACGGAGAAATTAACAAAACAACATTTCAAAAGATGTTGGTTGATGAAGACCATGGGAACATTCTATTTCCTCATGTGATATGAAGTAAGACGTGTTCAGAGCTTGTTGATATCCCCAATGGTTCCGTCGATTAAGTGACGATTGACGATTAAGTCGATTGTGACTTAATCTGGTTTACTTAGTATTTAAAAAGAGTATTTTAAGCCAGAGACATTGTCAGAGATCGTCTCCAGCTAACCCTGTCCTTGGACTCAGTGGCTAAGGTTTTGGTATTTCCCTCCTTCAATCGATTTGGAGTTAGAATTATGGTTTCATTATTACGTCGGTATTCTTTTTTATTTTTGTATTAAAACATGCGTATATCTTGTTTGTCTATTTTGCAATCCTGATCGAGGTCTATACGAATTTGTAATATGAACGTACCTTTTTGTAGATGCCTGATGAATCCTGCTGTTTTGTTCTTGTTTGTTTTTTATTTTCTTTTTTGTTTGTTTTTATTCTTGTTTGTTTGAGTTTGCATATATACGTTTGCTAGATTCGTGTAGATATAACCTTATGAATCGGAAGTCGACACACCATTTTTACAGCCTAAGTTAATCTAGAGGTGCGGCCTTGTTAAATTGTAAGGTCTCTGTCACCTGTTCTGATAAGCTTTTCATTACAATCAGTCTCGTATGAAATACTAAAACGTGCCGACCAAACACTTTGCTCTCAATATTCTGGTGGAAGAATTTGTCATAGATATAAACAGATGTGTTGTCGACCAATCAATCTCATGATTCCATCCTCGGTATATATTCATCTTTAGTGGTACGTTTAACAAAATACGCTCAGTATAATTCATAGCCAAGCACTTGTAATGCCGCCCTAGTTACTTAAAATGAAGGATGTCAAACGAAGAGATGGAATGCGTTCCTTAAATTTTGAATGGGGAAGGAACTGTACAGAGTGAAAAAATGGAATGTGGTTATAGAATAAACGTTTTACGACTTTCTCTGTTGCCTTCTAACAGATAAGCATTATCCAATATTATTGGAACTCCCGAGGGGCCGCGAAGGCCGAGTGGTTAAGGTGTCCCGACACTTTAACACTAGCCCTCCACCTCTGGGTTGCGAGTCCGAAACCTACGTGGGGCAGTTGCCAGGTACTAACTGTAGGCCAGTGGTTACTCCGGCTTTCCTCCACCTCCAAAACCTGGCACGTCCTTAAATGACCCTGGCTGTTAATAGGACGTTAAACGAAAACAAACCAAACGGCTTTCTCTGTTGTCTTTTCTCGTCTATATAATAATATGACTTCAACCCGGACATGATAGACACAATGATAGTGACATGTATCTGACCATGTCGGTGAGCACCTTTAACAATTACCGGTATACACACAAGACGCTAGTACTGTTCAAACAAATCGATAGATTCTTTAGAGTTAGAATGAATCCTTCTAGGACTCGTCAGTGATTCTACGGGCCTAACATCATAGGAGAAGGCAATAAACTCGAAATATGTACATAAAAAAGGTCAAAATTTCATTTCAAATATATTTCTATTAAATCAAAATGATTTAACGAGAACTGGGCAACAGGCTATGTCTATACAAGTCATATCCCCTGGGACATTTCGAGCAATACTAGAACTAATTTTGATCATTAACATACTAACACTGAATTGGATCATTAAGTACACACTTCATTTTAAAATAAATTGAGTGGTCTCTTTTGGGTAATATGACGTCTGTATAATGTTAATGAACGAATATCACATATTAACGGTTCACGGTTGTCACTGAGGAGACGTCAGTGTATTTAACTCTTATGCCACATTTGCCCGATTTAGAATCCTATATAATACATTTGGAGTTAATTATAGATACGATGACGTGTACAGAACTAATTGAAAGGAGACATACAAATGTACCTACGGATACGCATATCTGTCTCCTGACTTCACCTGTCAGATCTTGATTACAGGTAAAACGGTCTCATTGTCAGAGATTTCACGACAGTAATAATATATCACGCAAATGCCAAGTCTTGTTTCTGATGCTGGTTTATTAAAGCATATATTTATCTCCGATTCTATCCAATGACAGACGCTCCATCAGTTGTCTGACAGTCACTCTGTTGGCGACTGAAAAATAAAACAGTATACATAGTATGTTAATAAAATCAATATCTGGGAGCGAGGGAAAATATTACCTAGATTTTAACGCTATGAAGAATAAAATGAATGTGAAGAGATTTTTAAAATGATGATTTATTTTCGCCACAAATTTTAGTTTAGCTTTGATCGGAACTCTAAAATTATAGGCAAATGTTACATATAGAGCAAAACATGAATTGTTTTTAACGAAATTTGGAGTTAATGATTTAGGAATGAGAAACGAGCGTCTGCAAACAGCTTAACTATTTTGCATCTCAGGGTGAAAATTTCATACCAACAACCAAACATTCAAACTATCTCTTTTATAAATACATTATGCCTCTGGAGACACACTGGTATGCCTATTCTCACGTTTACAAGAATGGTTTTCTGAGTATTTACGTGTACAAGTTAAGCAGCTTATTAAAATCACGCTAATCGTGCACATTTTCTAAGTTTCTTTCATGGCCGGATCAACATAAATCACGTAATAAAACGCTTGGGGAAAATTTTCGTGGGCGAATCTGTAGCTATCTTGATGTGTGATTAATCTGTATTATGCGAGGAGGGGAATGTTATACAAGTTTCATGAAAATATCAATTCTTTTACAGAATATTCATTCATAGAATTGAATGAAGATTACAGTTTTAAACGAAATAAAAAACATACATGCAAGTATTTGACAACTGGAACGATAAGTAATGTTATTTTATTTGACCGAAATATTAAATGTATACACGATTACAAACATAAAGTCTTCATATCACTGACCCATTGGAACTTTGACATTTCTTTCGACCTTTTCTGCGTTTTCGTTTGGTCGCTTCCTAGGTGTCAACACTTTCGACCCCTACCATCACTGACGAGTCCTAGGTATCAACACTTTATGTCCTTTATATCACTGACGAGTCCTAGGTATCAACACTTTAAGTCATTAGTATCACTGACGAGTCCTAGGTATCAACACTTTAGGTCATTAGTATCACTGACGAGTCCTAGGTATCAACACTTTAGGTCATTAGTATCACTGACGAGTCCTAGGTATCTACACTTTAGGTCGTTAGTATCACTGACGAGTCCTAGGTATCAACACTTTAGGTCGTTAGTATCACTGACGAGTCCTAGGTATCAACACTTTAGGTCATTAGTATCACTGACGAGTCCTAGGTATCAACACTTTAGGTCCTTAGTATCACTGACGCGTCCTAGGTATCAACACTTTAGGTCGTTAGTATCACTGACGAGTCCTAGGTATCAACACTTTAGGTCATTAGTATCACTGACGCGTCCTAGGTATCAACACTTTAGGTCGTTAGTATCACTGACAAGTCCTAGGTATCAACACTTTAGGTCGTTAGTATCACTGACGAGTCCTAGGTATCAACACTTTAGGTCATTAGTATCAGTGACGGGTCCTAGGTATCAACACTTTAGGTCGTTAGTATCACTGACGAGTCCTAGGTATCAACACTTTAGGTCGTTAGTATGACTGACGAGTCCTAGGTATCAACACTTTAGGTCATTAGTATCACTGACGAGTCCAAGGTATGAAGTCTTTAGGCCCTTATCATCACTGACGAGTTCTACAAGGACGAACATCTGTGTGATGTTGTTTAATTCATTTCGGTTCTACTGTATATGTAACTCTCAATTGCTGTTGAAATGTACGAATAATTCGTGTGTTTTGTCCCCGATAAAGAACGGATAACTTGAAACTTTGAAATAAGCTTTTGTCCGTGTTTTCTACCTAATTGATCATATATACAATACCTACACGTACCTGACCTCGCAGATAAAGCCTTGATCATGGTGACAATTCCTGGATTGCCAGGTTCGGTCAAATTTCAGCACAACGCAGTCCCCCACAGTTGCGTTCGGCTCGTTTGTGTCCCAGTTTGTGTAGGTGACAGGATCCTGAGATGTTGCCCATTTATAACTTCCATCAGACGATCCTTCTGATGTACCTTCTGTCCAGAACGAATCTGATCGAAAGGCACCTGCAAATATAATCGTTAAAAAGTTAGCATGGTCTCATATGCTTTAAAACGACACTTCTTCACCACAACTGTCAATATCTACATGTAACATTCATCACGATATCAGAAATAACAAGGAGATGAAGTAACTAGCTCAAGCTGAAAAGATGATATTATCTGAGGTTCGATTTCGCCCGATTTATGAAAAAAATCAATACCGGTCAGCTGTATTCTGATATACCTATATGGTTTCTTATTTTGAGCTAACATTGTAATTATTATGTAGACAAGGTCGCAACAGATTGTAAAAAAGATACACCATTTATTAGTACCATTTACTACAAATTGACAGTTTGAACATACACACGAATACCGACATACACACACGAATACCGACATACACACACGAATACCGACATACACACGAATACCGACATACACACGAATACCGACATACACACGAATACCGATATACACACAAATACCGACACACACACGAATACCGACATACACACGAATACCGACATACACACACGAATACCGACACACACACGAATACCGACACGCACACGAATACCGACATACACACGAATACCGACATACACACGAATACCGACATACACGCGAATACCGACACGCACACGAATACCGACACGCACACGAATACCGACATACACACGAATACCGACATACACACACGAATACCGACACACACACGAATACCGACATACACACGAATACCGACATACACACACGAATACTGACATACACACGAATACCGACATACACACGAATACCGACATACACACGAATACCAACATACACACACGAATACCGACATACACACGAATCCCGACATACACACACGAATACCGACATACACACGAATACCGACATACACACGAATACCGACATACACACGAATACCGACATACACACGAATACCGACATACACACGAATACCGACATACACACGAATACCGACACACACACGAATACCGATATACACACGAATACCGACATACACACGAATACCGACATACACACGAATACCGACATACACACACGAATACCGACATACACACGAATACCGACATACACACACGAATACCGACATACACACGAATACCGACATACACACACGAATACCGACATACACACGAATACCGACATACACACGAATACCGACACACACACGAATACCGACATACACACGAATACCGACACACACACGAATACCGACATACACACGAATACCGACATACACACGAATACCGACATACACACGAATACCGACATACACACGAATACCGACACACACACGAATCCCGACATACACACGAATACCGACATACACACGAATACCGACACACACACAAATACCGACATACACACGAATAACGACATACACACGAATACCGACATACACACGAATACCGACATACACACGAATACCGACATACACACGAATACCGACATACACACGAATACCGACACACACACGAATACCGACATACACACGAATACCGACATACACACGAATACCGACATACACACGAATACCGACATACACACACGAATACCGACTTACACACGAATACCGACATACACACACGAATACCGACATACACACGAATACCGACATACACACGAATACCGACATACACACGAATACCGACATACACACGAATACCGACATACACACGAATACCGACACGCACACGAATACCGACATACACACGAATACCGACATACACACACGAATACCGACATACACACGAATACCGACATACACACACGAATACCGACATACACACGAATACCGACATACACACGAATACCGACATACACACACGAATATCGACATACACACGAATACCGACATACACACGAATACCGATATACACACGAATACCGACATACACACACGAATACCGACATACACACGAATCCCGACATACACACACGAATACCGACACACACACGAATACCGACATACACACGAATACCGACATACACACACGAATACCGACACACACACGAATACCGACATACACACGAATACCGACATACACACACGAATACCGACATACACACACGAATACCGACATACACACGAATACCGACACACATACGAATACCGACACACACACGAATACCGACATACACACGAATACCAACATACACACACGAATACCGACATACACACGAATACCGACATACACACGAATACCGACATACACACGAATACCGACATAAACACGAATACCGACACACACACGAATACCGACATACACACGAATACCGACATACACACGAATACCGACATACACACGAATACCGACATACACACGAATACCGACACACACACACGAATACCGACACACACACGAATACCGACATACACACGAATACCGACATACACACGAATACCGACATACACACGAATACCGACATACACACGAATACCGGCATACACACGAATACCGAAATACACACACGAATACCGACACACACACGAATACCGACATACACACGAATACCGACACACACACGAATACCGACACACACACGAATACCGACATACACACGAATACGGACATACACACGAATACCGACACACACACGAATACCGACACACACACGAATACCGACACACACACGAATACCGACACACACACGAATACCGACATACACACGAATACCGACACACACACGAATACCGACATACACACGAATACCGACATACACACGAATACCGACATACACACGAATACCGACATACACACGAATACCGACACACACACGAATACCGACATACACACGAATACCGACACACACACGAATACCGACACACACACGAATACCGAAATACACACACGAATACCGACACCCACACGAATACCGACATACACACGAATACCGACACACACACGAATACCGACACACACACACACACGAATACCGACACCCACACGAATACCGACACACACACGAATACCGACATACACACGAATACCGACATACACACACGAATACTGACATACACACGAATACCGACATACACACGAATACCGACATACACACTAATACCGACATACACACACGAATACCGACACGCACACGAATACCGACATACACACGAATACCGACATACACACGAATACCGACATACACACGAATACCGACATACACACGAATACCGACATACACACGAATACCGACACACACACGAATACCGACATACACACACGAATACCGACATACACACACGAATACCGACATACACACGAATACCGACACACACACGAATACCGACATACACACACGAATACCGACACACACACGAATACCGACACACACACGAATACCGACATACACACGAATACCGACACACACACGAATACCGACACACACACACGAATACCGACATACACACGAATACCGGCATACACACGAATACCGACACACACACGAATACCGACATACAAACGAATACCGACATACACACGAATACCGACATACACACGAATACCGACACACACACAAATACCGACATACAAACGAATACCGACACACACACGAATAACGACATACACACGAATACCAACATACACACACGAATACCGACATGCACACGTATACCGACATACACACGAATACCGACATACACACACGAATCCCGACATACACACGAATACCGACATACACACGAATACCGACATACACACGAATACCGACACACACACGAATACCGACACACACACGAATACCGACACACACACACGAATACCGACATACACACGAATACCGACATACACACACGAATACCGACACACACACGAATACCGACATACACACGAATACCGACATACACACGAATACCGAAATACACACACGAATACCGACACACACACGAATACCGACATACACACGAATACCGACATACACACGAATACCGACATACACACGAATACCGACATACACACGAATACCGACACACACACGAATACCGACATACACACGAATACCGACATACACACGAATACCGACACACACACGAATACCGACATACACACGAATACCGACATACACACGAATACCGATATACACACGAATACCGACATACACACGAATACCGACATACACACGAATACCGACATACACACGAATACCGACATACACACGAATACCGACACACACACACGAATACCGACATACACACGAATACCGACACACACACGAATACCGACATACACACGAATACCGACACACACACGAATACCGACATACACACACGAATACCGACATACACACGAATACCGACATACACACGAATACCGACACACACACGAATACCGACATACACACGAATACCGACACACACACGAATAACGACACACACACGAATACCGACATACACACGAATACCGACATACACACGAATACCGACATACACACGAATACCGATATACACACAAATACCGACACACACACACGAATAACGACACACACACGAATACCGACATACACACGAATACCGACATACACACGAATACCGACACACACACGAATACCGACATACACACGAATACCGACACACACACGAATAACGACACACACACGAATACCGACATACACACGAATACCGACATACACACGAATACCGACATACACACGAATACCGACATACACACAAATACCGACACACACACACGAATACCGATATACACACGAATACCGATATACACACGAATACCGACATACACACACGAATACCGACATACACACGAATACCGACACACACACGAATACCGACATACACACGAATACCGACATACACACACGAATACCGATATACACACGAATACCGACATACACACGAATACCGATATACACACGAATACCGACACACACACGAATACCGACATACACACGAATACCGACACACACACGAATACCGATATACACACGAATACCGACATACACACGAATACCGATATACACACGAATACCGACATACACACGAATACCGATATACACACACGAATACCGACATACACACGAATCCCGACATACACATGAATACCGACATACACACGAATACCGACATACACACGAATACCGACATACACACGAATACCGACATACACACGAATACCGACATACACACACGAATACCGATATACACACGAATACCGACATACACACGAATACCGACATACACACACGAATACCGACACACACACACGAATACCGACATACACACGAATACCGACATACACACGAATACCGACACACACACGAATACCGACATACACACGAATACCGACATACACACGAATACCGACATACACACGAATACCGACACACACACGAATACCGACATACACACGAATACCGACATACACACGAATACCGACATACACACGAATACCGACACACACACGAATACCGAAATACACACGAATACCGACATACACACGAATACCGACACACACACAAATACCGACATACACACGAATAACGACATACACACGAATACCGACATACACACGAATACCGACACACACACGAATACCGACATACACACGAATACCGATATACACACACGAATACCGACACACACACGAATACCGAAATACACACACGAATACCGACACACACACGAATACCGAAATACACACACGAATACCGACACACACACGAATACCGACATACACACGAATACCGACATACACACGAATACCGACATACACACGAATCCCGACATACACACGAATACCGACACACACACGAATACCGACATACACACGAATACCGACATACACACGAATACCGACATACACACGAATACCGACTTACACACGAATACCGATATACACACGAATACCGACATACACACGAATACCGACACACACACGAATACCGACATACACACGAATACCGACATACACACGAATCCCGGCATACACACGAATACCGACACACACACGAATACCGACATACACACGAATACCGACATACACACGAATACCGACATACACACGAATACCGACATACACACGAATACCGACATACACACGAATACCGACATACACACGAATACCGACATACACACGAATACCGACACACACACGAATACCGACATACACACACGAATACCGACACACACACGAATACCGACACACACACGAATACCGACATACACACACGAATACCGACATACACACGAATACCGACACACACACGAATACCGACATACACACACGAATACCGACACACACACGAATACCGACACACACACGAATACCGACATACACACGAATACCGACACACACACGAATACCGACACACACACACGAATACCGACATACACACGAATACCGGCATACACACGAATACCGACACACACACGAATACCGACATACAAACGAATACCGACATACACACGAATACCGACATACACACGAATACCGACACACACACGAATACCGACACACACACGAATACCGACACACACACGAATACCGACATACACACGAATACCGACATACACACTAATACCGACATACACACACGAATACCGACACGCACACGAATACCGACATACACACGAATACCGACATACACACGAATACCGACATACACACGAATACCGACATACACACGAATACCGACATACACACGAATACCGACACACACACGAATACCGACATACACACACGAATACCGACATACACACACGAATACCGACATACACACGAATACCGACACACACACGAATACCGACATACACACACGAATACCGACACACACACGAATACCGACACACACACGAATACCGACATACACACGAATACCGACACACACACGAATACCGACACACACACACGAATACCGACATACACACGAATACCGGCATACACACGAATACCGACATACACACACGAATACCGACATACACATACGAATACCGACATACACACGAATACCGACATACAAACGAATACCGACATACACACGAATACCGACATACACATACGAATACCGACATACACACGAATACCGACATACAAACGAATACCGACATACACACGAATACCGACATACACACGAATACCGACACACACACAAATACCGACATACAAACGAATACCGACACACACACGAATAACGACATACACACGAATACCAACATACACACACGAATACCGACATACACACGAATACCGACATACACACGAATACCGACATACACACACGAATCCCGACATACACACGAATACCGACATACACACGAATACCGACATACACACGAATACCGACACACACACGAATACCGACATACACACGAATACCGACACACACACACGAATACCGACATACACACGAATACCGACATACACACACGAATACCGACACACACACGAATACCGACACACACACGAATACCGACATACACACGAATACCGACATACACACGAATACCGACATACACACGAATACCGACATACACACGAATACCGACATACACACGAATACCGACATACACACGAATACCGAAATACACACACGAATACCGACACACACACGAATACCGACATACACACGAATACCGACATACACACGAATACCGACATACACACGAATACCGACATACACACGAATACCGACACACACACGAATACCGACATACACACGAATACCGACATACACACGAATACCGATATACACACGAATACCGACATACACACGAATACCGACATACACACACGAATACCGACACACACACACGAATACCGACATACACACACGAATACCGACATACACACGAATACCGACACACACACGAATCCCGACATACACACGAATACCGACATACACACGAATACCGACATACACACGAATACCGACATACACACACGAATACCGACATACACACACGAATACCGACACACACACACGAATACCGACATACACACGAATACCGACATACACACGAATACCGACACACACACGAATACCGACATACACACGAATACCGACATACACACGAATACCGACATACACACGAATACCGACACACACACGAATACCGACATACACACGAATACCGACATACACACGAATACCGACATACACACGAATACCGACACACACACGAATACCGAAATACACACGAATACCGACATACACACGAATACCGACATACACACGAATACCGACACACACACGAATACCGAAATACACACACGAATATCGACACACACACGAATACCGACATACACACGAATACCGACATACACACGAATACCGACATACACACGAATACCGACTTACACACGAATACCGATATACACACGAATACCGACATACACACGAATACCGACACACACACGAATACCGAAATACACACGAATACCGACATACACACGAATACCGACACACACACAAATACCGACATACACACGAATAACGACATACACACGAATACCGACATACACACGAATACCGACACACACACGAATACCGACATACACACGAATACCGATATACACACACGAATACCGACACACACACGAATACCGAAATACACACACGAATACCGACACACACACGAATACCGAAATACACACACGAATACCGACACACACACGAATACCGACATACACACGAATACCGACATACACACGAATACCGACATACACACGAATCCCGACATACACACGAATACCGACACACACACGAATACCGACATACACACGAATACCGACATACACACGAATACCGACATACACACGAATACCGACTTACACACGAATACCGACATACACACGAATACCGACATACACACACGAATACCGACATACACACGAATACCGACACACACACGAATACCGACATACACACGAATACCGACATACACACGAATACCGACATACACACGAATACCGACATACACACACGAATAACGACATACACACGAATACCGACATACACACGAATACCGACATACACACACGAATACCGACATACACACGAATACCGACATACACACGAATACCGACATACACACACGAATAACGACATACACACGAATACCGACATACACACGAATACCGACATACACACACGAATACCGACATACACATGAATACCGACATACACACGAATACTGACACACACACAAATACCGACATACACACGAATACCGACACACACACACGAATACCGACATACACACGAATACTGACATACACACGAATACCGACATACACACACGAATACCGACATACACACACGAATACCGACATACACACGAATACCGACATACACACAAATACCGACATACACACACGAATACCGACACACACACGAATACCGACATACACACGAATACCGACATACACACGAATACCGACACACACACGAATACCGACATACACACACGAATACCGACATACACACGAATCCCGACATACACACGAATACCGATATACACACAAATACCGACACACACACGAATACCGACACACACACGAATACCGACATACACACGAATACCGACATACACACGAATACCGACACACACACGAATACCGACATACACACACGAATACCGACATACACACGAATACCGACATACACACGAATACCGACACACACACGAATACCGACATACACACGAATACTGACATACACACGAATACCGACATACACACGAATACCGACATAAACACGAATACCGACATACACACGAATACCGACATACACACACGAATACCGACATACACATACGAATACCGACATACACACAAATACCGACATACACACGAATACCGACATACACACGAATACCGACATACACACACGAATACCGACATACACATACGAATACCGACATACACACAAATACCGACACACACACGAATACCGACATACACACAAATACCGACATACACACGAATACCGACACACACACGAATACCGACATACACACGAATACCGACATACACACACGAATACCGACACACACACGAATACCGACACACACACGAATACCGACACACACACGAATACCGACACACACACGAATACCGACATACACACGAATCCCGACATACACACGAATACCAACATACACACACGAATACCGACACACACACGAATACCGACACACACACGAATACCGACATACACACACGAATACCGACATACACACGAATACCGACATACACACGAATACCGACATACACACGAATACCGACAATACACACGAATACCGACACACACACGAATACTGACATACACACCAATACCGACATACACACGAATACCGACACACATACGAATACCGACATACACACGAATACCGACATACACACGAATACCGACACACACACGAATACCGACATACACACGAATACCGACATACACACGAATACCGGCATACACACGAATACCGACATACACACGAATACCGACATACACACGAATACCGACATACACACGAATACCGATATACACACGAATACCGATAACACACGAATACCGATATACACACAAATACCGACACACACACAAATACCGACATACACACGAATACCGATATACACACGAATACCGACACACACACGAATACCGACATACAAACGAATACCGACACACACACGAATACCGACATACACACGAATACCGACATACACACGAATACCGACACACACACAAATACCGACACACACACGTTATAGTTTGGATTATAATTTAAACATAAACTTTGTGAGATTTGAAGTTTGGACGAAATTTAACACGCAATTTTCAGTTATACGAAAGAATAAGATATTTCATATATAAAACGATTACTATCAGAGGTTTTGACAAAGTTGCACGCGGAATTTTGATCTCCGCAATAGTATCAGAAGTTGTGTAGACATAAATAGTATTATCAGAGTTGGTATTGTGCTATACGACAAATACTAGACGCACGTGTTATTCCAATAACCTACGTTTGTCGGGGTGATGTTTACTCACGTCCACCAACGTAACTAGTGATGTCTACGTTATCAACAACTTAATAAAGGATGGAATTATACAATTACTTGTTATTTTACCCGTGACAATTAAAACTTGGAAGGCGTCGCTGGCCTTATTAACACATTGATTTTGCCAAGACAACAATGACGTCATGAGAAATCCTCTCACGGGGACATGAAGATCACAAAACAATTCTCAGGTAGGGAAATGATATGGGGAGGAAATGAAATCCCCTGCAGTTTATTTAGAGGATTGAGCGATAACAACACGTCCCACTCATCTCGGGTAGGTGAGATTGTACCAGGTGTCTTGTCCAGGTCTTTTGCAAGAAGGCAGGTGGCTTCTACTAGTGACTACGTATGTGTTCATCAATGCCAACCAACGACTTTTCCGACGCGCGCATAACGTTTTTACATTTTTTTTTTCAGATTAATTCGTTCGTCAGTTTGATGGTTTTAATGCCATAATTGAAGCAGCCTCTTTCAAAAATCTTCACTGTCAATATTTCACAGCGGTTTGTGTACCAACATTATATAACCCTGTCGGACTGTATGATTTAATTCATGTTTTATATATATTAAAAAATATTTTTTAAATATGATTTAATTGATCATATGAAGGCCGACTTATTAATTTTGGGGCTAGTTTGATACCCATTTATAAAATTATTTTTTCTAGTAAGCACAGGAATACGAACGACTACATGCAGTAGTTTCTCTATTCATTGCTTTGTGCATTGTACCAAGTTACCGCCCCTAATTTTGGAGTTATCCCCCTTTGCACAGTATAATCCGGTAGACATATTTGGAACAGCTACTGGGCGAGCTTGATTCTAGCTTGCCGCTTGTGCCGTTTGCCGGTATTCAAGCAAAGCGGCTCACTTGCAATATGGCCGACATAGACCAAAACATATTTATTTCTATTTATTTTTATTTATTTTACATATCTATATATGAATAAACACATTTCAAAAGCATTGTAAACATCGAACGCTGCAGATCATTCAAAATCAACTAATTTTGCAATATAAATGACTATAATAGCCTGACAGACTCAAAACAAGTTGAAATTCTTTAACTTTTAACCTAATCTTATCATTCGGGGGAACACGTCGCTATCTTGTTTGCCGGTGTGCGGTGCCTCCAAACCAGCAGGAATTTACGCCGATCGGCACGTGCCGGAATTGGGCGCGCACTTTTGGGACACAATTTTACCGCTTTGTCACCCGCACCCCGGCACGTCAGAATCAAGTTCGCCTAAAGAGAAAGGCAAATTTCCACCCTTTCTCCCCATTTTCACACATTTTCTGCTTTGGGTTTTCCTGTTTTATATTGCAGGCACGTTCTCCAATTCGTGAAGACTTCGACCATGACATACAGAGGTGCTGACGGTATTTTTCTGATAGACAACATATTGCTCGGCTTTTTTGGAAAGTATGTATCATTTTACATCACATTATAGTATCAGCTTTTGAGTCTGGAGGAATATCCTGGTCCCAGTTTCCTCCAACTCTTTAGCTGTCACGTGGTTGACGTTTTTGGTCATCATTCGCCTTTTACTTGTAAGTTTAGGACCAATTAAAAGACATTATTTAGTGAAGAAATGTTGTCTTTGTTCAGTGTCTTCTGATAAATATATTTAGAATTATGTGTTATGTATTATATTAGTATTATGCTGATAGTGTATCCAATTAATTACTATCAGATAATTATTTACAAAACTTACCTCTAAAATGTGATAAAACTCCCGCCAAAAATGTATTTTCGTCCTCGGAGTCAATAGCCACTCTCTTACTGTGTATGGCCTCGCATGTGTACTGGTATGAAATATACATGTTCATATCAAATTACAAATTTCAAATTACAACTTCCAAGCAAAATTAACCAATACCAGGATCACAGTTATAACACTACCAATAACGAAACCGTAATTCTGACTCAAAATCGGAAGAACGTAGGGAAAATACATGATATATAGATTATCATGAAGACCAGTCAAACAGTGCCAGGAGAATAAGACCACGCGTTCCGGTAAGGTAAGCGTCCTCTACTTTATCGGCGACATCCTCAATACGAATCTGTGTCAATTATGTTTTGTTCAATCCTTCATGAAGAATGTTTTCCAAGAAAAAAGTCTAGGACTAATTTGGAAATTTCTTTTAAAAATTCTATTCATTCTGAACGCAATCTGTCTCTAAACTACAGATACATGATTGTTATTGTGTGCATTTCCAAAATCCTATATTAACATCTCTCTCTCTCCTTCAGTTTAGTAAACCCTGACTGCGTTAAAATTAGCGTAAAGCAGTGCAAGTGCAAATTTGACTTTTGTTAAACTTTAAGATCTGAACTACCTGACGGAATAATGATTTGTCCTCAGACTTCAAGATGAACATTTTACCTACCTGTCGTAATTTGACTATTTTAGACTTTGATCAGATGTAACTGACGATATTGTCCTCAGTAAGATATTAAGATGAAAATCTTACCTACCTGTCGTAATTGTCGTTTTTAGAATTCCATACCTACCCCTGCGTCATACCAGTTTCTGTTTTTGTTGCTGAAGAAGTAGCATGAGTGCCCATGTCCAATCCAGCCGCTCGGACATTCTCCGGTCACCGGCCCTGGTGTTACACAGAACATATGTCTATAATAAACAGCTTAAGATTCAATGACAAATCCATTCTATTCCAAACTATTCTGGTCCAATGGAACAGAAGTAATTTGACGAATTGTTAATATGTATCATGGCTATCCATGGGTCTTGATTTTGACATTTAATTGGTTAAGATACCTGTTAATTTCAGCAAAACATACGTAAAATGCAAGTTTCAGGAGAACACAGAAAGCTCACGTGGATCAGACATATTACATAAAATATCCATGTCGTTATGTTCACAAGTATCTATAGCAGGTAGTGCTCTGGATGGTATGCAACGGACCTCCAATATGTTGTTCATTGAGGTAGTCACAAACTACTACAAAGAGACACTGCCTCAAATTGCAGTAAACCCAGGCAACAAACAAACAAGTACTCAGGAATGAAAGCAATATGAATGTTGATTATGTGAACCGTGGCAAAACTGCATAATCAGTGCATATTGCAATCAATTTTTTTTATTATGATTATATGTCAGACACAACTTTCCTCATAACAAAAAACTTCTAAATTAGAAAGTGCTCCTATCCGAACTATCAGTATCAAAACATCACAAAACTAAAATTATGGGGTTACCATCTGGAGGGGATTCCCATTGAAACCAAAATATTCGAGATAACTAGAATCAATGCATGATCATATGTGGAGCTAAAAGCGTCATATAATAGTGATATTGTTACAGTGACTACCCTGGTATGCCGTTTGGGAACGTGCTATTATCGTGACAGTGTCGACTACTGACGGAAAATAACAACAAATTGTTTCCACAGATGCAGGTTGCTGGAGACAAAGGCAAAGCCTTATGGTCTTATCCTGATCTCATTTGGAAATGTTTCATTTCCTTACGCGATATGAAGTCAGAATTATTCGATGCTTGTTGAAATACCCAGTGGTTGTGCTGTTACCGTCTTTATTCTTATTTTGAGGATGTGACCTAAACTGGATTTGACCTAGATTTACATGGTGGATGCGTCGAAGAAGTAGAAGACGGACACTCTTGTGAAACACCTGGTCGTATCCTATTTTTTTTCGATGGTATCAATGCGAATCTCGATATTTTGTTCATAGTTCCCCCTTTTGTTTTGTTTGATAGATTTTGAGCTAGAATTACGATTTTTTTTTCATTTGTCGGTATTCTGTTATCTTTTACTAAGAAGCGGAGGACGCTTTATCTTCCTGTACACGTGGTCTTATTGTCCTTTGGCTATCTTCAATGTCTCCTTGTAAATATATTCTTTTTATATTCTACCGTCTTTTTATCGACCCTGATCGTGACTGTGCGAGTTATACATGTACCTATAATTGTGATAGTGTTTTCACGGATGTTAAGTGATTGTGAAAATACTTTCACGGATGTTTAGTGACTGTGATAGTACTTTTACGGATGTTTAAAGATTGTGATAGTACTTTCACGGCTGTTGAGTGATTGTGATAATACTTTCATGGATGTTGAGTGATTGTGATAATACTTTCATGGATGTTGAGCGATTGTGAGAGTACTTTCACGGATGTTAAATGAGTGTAGTAGTACTTTCATGGATGTGATTGTGATAGTACTTCCACGGATGTGAATGTGATTGTGATAGTACTTTCACGGATGTTGAGCGATTGTGAGTGTACTTTCACGGATGTTAAATGATTGTGATAGTACTTCCACGGATGTTATTTTGATACTAGTAGTACTTTCACGGATGTTAAATGAGTGTAGTAGTACTTTTACGGATGTTAAGTGATTGTGATAGTTCTTTCATGGATGTTATTTTGATATAGTAGTACTTTCACGGATGTTATTGTGAAAGCACTTTCACGGATGGAATATGATTATCCACACACAAAATGTGGTTAATAAGTTTGTGGGAACTGACCGCCGTGAATGTCACTATCTGACACAGTTCTTATCTACACCTTAGATCTAACTGTACTCCGTATTGTCACCTTTAAACATTCCGGGAATTATCTTACAAAACAAATATTAATATTTCTGTAACTTATTCTGTATACCTGTGTACATTCCTACTCCAATTAAGTTCTCCAAATGAGCACACGAAATATTACAATATCTACACATACATATAGCTTTGGATATATTTTCACTTGTGCACAACTAAGTTTAACATAATTGCCACCTGCCGTCAGCCTATCAAAGTCTGGTTCAGTTACGTGACCTGGTGTACTCCGAGAGACACGTGACATTATAACTTCAAAGAGAGCTACAAAGTTGCTCAATTAGTTTCATATTTAAGTGATTAGTTATAATTGGATAAGATATTTACGTAGTTAATCATAGCATCTCCACAATGAATACATGTTTAATAGGACGCCATTTCACCTGTCCACCTTTGAGTAACATACGTATTATGCAATAAAATATTTTCTTGGAAAGGGTAAGTTAGTATGTAATGCAATTCCAAATAAACTTATGTATATATCACGATCTATGTGATGAAGGTGAAAGAGTGTCGTAATACATGACTTATCAAATCCAATAAGGTCGTGATGTATGTAATATGTTCTTTGCCGTTGTAGAAGATAGTAACATACCTATGATAATATATCATGTAAAACATAGTAACTTATATATAATTACGAGCTGGACCAAAATAGAAAATAAAGGATTACCTGTAATACCGAAGAGAAGGACCAGAAGAGAAAACCGCCTGTCCATGGTTGTATGTAGTAGGTCTTAGATAGGACATGCGATAAGGCTTCTTAACACTGTCGGTAGACAGTAAGATCATTTTAAATAAGACTTCACAACACTGTCGGTAGACAGTCCGATCATTTTAAATAAGACCTCACAACACTGTCCGTAGACAGTAAGATCATTTTAAATAAGGCTTCACAACACTGTCGGTAACTAGTAAGATCATTTTAAATAAGGCTTCACAACACTGTCGGTAACTAGTAAGATCATTTTAAATAAGGCTTCACAACACTGTCGGTAGACAGTCCGATCATTTTAAATAAGACCTCACAACACTGTCCGTAGACAGTCAGATCATTTTAAATAAGACTTCACAACACTGTCGGTAGACAGTCAGATCATTTTAAATAAGACTTCACAACACTGTCGGTAGACAGTCAGATCATTTTAAATAAGACTTCACAACACTGTCGGTAGACAGTCCGATCATTTTATATGAGCTTCACAACACTGTCGGTAGACCGTCCGATCATTTTAAATAAGACTTCACAACACTGTCGGTAGACAGTCCGATCATTTTAAATAAGGCTTCACAACACTGTCGGTAACTAGTAAGATCATTTTAAATAAGGCTTCACAACACTGTCGGTAACTAGTAAGATCATTTTAAATAAGGCTTCACAACACTGTCGGTAGACAGTCCGATCATTTTAAATAAGACCTCACAACACTGTCCGTAGACAGTCAGATCATTTTAAATAAGACTTCACAACACTGTCGGTAGACAGTCAGATCATTTTAAATAAGACTTCACAACACTGTCGGTAGACAGTCAGATCATTTTAAATAAGACTTCACAACACTGTCGGTAGACAGTCCGATCATTTTATATGAGCTTCACAACACTGTCGGTAGACAGTCAGATCATTTTAAATAAGACTTCACAACACTGTCGGTAGACAGTCAGATCATTTTAAATAAGACTTCACAACACTGTCGGTAGACCGTCCGATCATTTTAAATAAGACTTCACACACTGTCGGTAGACAGTCAGATCATTTTAAATAAGACTTCACAACACTGTCGGTAGACCGTCCGATCATTTTAAATAAGACTTCACAACACTGTCGGTAGACAGTCAGATCATTTTAAATAAGACTTCACAACACTGTCGGTAGACCGTCCGATCATTTTAAATAAGACTTCACAACACTGTCGGTAGACAGTCAGATCATTTTAAATAAGACTTCACAACACTGTCGGTAGACAGTTAGACTTCACAACACTGTCGGTAGACAGTCAGATCATTTTAAATAAGACTTCACAACACTGTCGGTAGACAGTCAGATCATTTTAAATAAGACTTCACAACACTGTCGGTAGACCGTCAGATCATTTTAAATAAGACTTCACAACACTGTCGGTAGACAGTCCGATCATTTTAAATAAGACTTCACAACACTGTCGGTAGACAGTCAGATCATTTTAAATAAGACTTCACAACACTGTCGGTAGACAGTCAGATCATTTTAAATAAGACTTCACAACACTGTCGGTAGACAGTCAGATCATTTTAAATAAGACTTCACAACACTGTCGGTAGACAGTCAGATCATTTTAAATAAGACTTCACAACACTGTCGGTAGACAGTCCGATCATTTTAAATAAGACTTCACAACACTGTCGGTAGACAGTCAGATCATTTTAAATAAGACTTCACAACACTGTCGGTAGACAGTCAGATCATTTTAAATAAGGCTTCACAACACTGTCGGTAGACAGTCAGATCATTTTAAATAAGACTTCACAACACTGTCGGTAGACCGTCAGATCATTTTAAATAAGACTTCACAACACTGTCGGTAGACAGTCGGATCATTTTATATGAGCTTCACAACACTGTCGGTAGACAGTCAGATCATTTTATATGAGCTTCACAACACTGTCGGTAGACAGTCAGATCATTTTATATGAGCTTCACAACACTGTCGGTAGACAGTCAGATCATTTTATATGAGCTTCACAACACTGTCGGTAGACAGTCAGATCATTTTATATGAGCTTCACAACACTGTCGGTAGACAGTCAGATCATTTTAAATAAGACTTCACAACACTGTCGGTAGACAGTTAGATTTCACAACACTGTCGGTAGACAGTCAGATCATTTTAAATAAGACTTCACAACACTGTCGGTAGACCGTCCGATCATTTTAAATAAGACTTCACAACACTGTCGGTAGACAGTCAGATCATTTTAAATAAGACTTCACAACACTGTCGGTAGACAGTCAGATCATTTTAAATAAGACTTCACAACACTGTCGGTAGACAGTCAGATCATTTTAAATAAGGCTTCACAACACTGTCGGTAGACAGTCAGATCATTTTAAATAAGACTTCACAACACTGTCGGTAGACCGTCAGATCATTTTAAATAAGACTTCACAACACTGTCGGTAGACAGTCAGATCATTTTAAATAAGACTTCACAACACTGTCGGTAGACCGTCAGATCATTTTAAATAAGACTTCACAACACTGTCGGTAGACCGTCAGATCATTTTAAATAAGACTTCACAACACTGTCGGTAGACAGTCAGATCATTTTATATGAGCTTCACAACACTGTCGGTAGACAGTCAGATCATTTTATATGAGCTTCACAACACTGTCGGTAGACAGTCAGATAATTTTAAATAGGGCTTCACAACACTGTCGGTAGACAGTCAGATCATTTTATATGAGCTTCACAACACTGTCGGTAGTCAGTCAGATCATTTTAAATAGGGCTTCACAACACTGTCGGTAGACAGTCCGATCATTTTAAATAAGACTTCACAACACTGTCGGTAGACAGTCCGATCATTTTATATGAGCTTCACAACACTGTCGGTAGTCAGTCAGATCATTTTAAATAAGACTTCACAACACTGTCGGTAGACAGTCCGATCATTTTATATGAGCTTCACAACACTGTCGGTAGTCAGTCAGATCATTTTATATGAGCTTCACAACACTGTCGGTAGTCAGTCAGATCATTTTAAATAAGACTTCACAACACTGTCGGTAGACCGTCAGATCATTTTAAATAAGACTTCACAACACTGTCGGTAGACAGTCAGATCATTTTATATGAGCTTCACAACACTGTCGGTAGACAGTCAGATCATTTTAAATAATACTTTACAACACTGTCAGATATTTTCTGCTCTAGAGACGGGATCCAACTCCACTTCCTAAACCCAATCATATGATGGTTACAGGGTCATTCACAGATTCAAACACTGAATTTTCTCCGATTCCAGTGTACCTGGCTCGACAATTGATACAGTCGTGTTGGTCTCATTTGGGCTCTCGGTTACTCATCTGTCTAGGAGAGCGCCTTCTTACAACAAGAAGTACGGAATCTGAACCGGAATCAGACTCCTCAGAGGAGGAAATTAGCTCTGAACCTATCTGTTGAGAAGGAATTGACATTAGCGTTTGTTTAACCTTCCAGCTACCATTCCTTGTGGGGATCATTCACAGAAACAGAGTTAAAAGGGAGCAACATGGTCCTATAGAATGTTTATTATTTCCCTTCCTGGATTCAAGTGCATCCTTATAAACTGAATGTAACTATTTGGAATGTTAGTAACCAAATAGGGTTCTTGATTCCATCTATAACTAAGCCAGTTGGGTTTAATCCAGTTTGGTTTTACCCGTTTTAGACCAGTTTTTCTAATCAAAACAGATGGCCAGCCACTAGTTTTGACCCCTGAAATGACCTGTCATACGTCTTTGTACATTGCAGACAAATCTACAAATACTTAATGTTAAAAAATAACAACTGACAATTTCTCACATTTTCAATATTTATTGACAATAATCAATAATTTGGAGTTTTAAATACCGCTATGTTACAACAACATTACCGTCTCAAAATGGTTCACAAATTATTATCAGTGGTTATTAGGACTTCTGCAACCAGCCAATGTTTTTCTCGACTCTCAGGGTAGCATACAGCCGGAGCTGCCATTTTGGCACTAACAGCTTACACACATCATTTCTTACACTTCCCTACCACTTAGTCTGTTACAGCTGAGTCGACTAGAACACAACACAGTAAAGTATTTTGTTCAAGAATACAGCACAGTGTCCATGTTGAACAACAGAGTAAAGTATCCCGTTCATTGATATAACACAGTGTTCATGTTGAACACAACACAGTAAAGTATCATGTTCAAGGATACATTACAGTGTCCATGTTGAACACAACAGAGTAAAGTATCATGTTCAAGGATACAACACAGTGTTCATGTTGAACACAACACAGTAAAGTATCCCGTTCATTGATACAACACAGTGTCCATGTTAAACACAACAGAGTAAAGTATCATGTTCAAGGATACAACACAGTGTTCATGTTGAACACAACACAGTAAAGTATTTTGTTCAAGGATACAACACAGTGTCCATGTTGAACACAACACAGTAAAGTATTTTGTTCAAGGATACAACACAGTGTCCATGTTGAACACAACACAGTTAAGTATTTTGTTCAAGGTACAACACAGTGTCCATGTTGAACACAACAGAGTAAAGTATTTTGTTCAAGGATACAACACAGTGTCCATGTTGAACACAACACAGTTAAGTATTTTGTTCAAGGATACAACACAGTGTCCATGTTGAACACAACACAGTAAAGTATCATGTTCAAGGATACATTACAGTGTCCATGTTGAACACAACAGAGTAAAGTATCATGTTCAAGGATACAACACAGTGTTCATGTTGAACACAACACAGTAAAGTATCCCGTTCATTGATACAACACAGTGTCCATGTTAAACACAACAGAGTAAAGTATCATGTTCAAGGATACAACACAGTGTTCATGTTGAACACAACACAGTAAAGTATTTTGTTCAAGGATACAACACAGTGTCCATGTTGAACACAACACAGTAAAGTATTTTGTTCAAGGATACAACACAGTGTCCATGTTGAACACAACAGTTAAGTATTTTGTTCAAGGATACAACACAGTGTCCATGTTGAACACAACAGAGTAAAGTATTTTGTTCAAGGATACAACACAGTGTCCATGTTGAACACAACACAGTTAAGTATTTTGTTCAAGGATACAACACAGTGTCCATGTTGAACACAACACAGTAAAGTATTTTGTTCAAGGATATAACACAATGTCCATGTTGAACACAACAGTTAACTTTCCAGTTCAAGGATACAACACAGTGTCCATGTTGAACACAACACAGTTAAGTATTTTGTTCAAGGATACAACACAGTGTCCATGTTGAACACAACACAGTAAAGTATTTTGTTCAAGGATATAACACAATGTCCATGTTGAACACAACAGTTAACTTTCCAGTTCAAGGATATAACACAGTGTCCATGTTGAACACAACACAGTTAACTTTCCCGTTCAAGGATATAACACAGTGTCCATGTTGAACACAACAGAGTAAAGTATCCCGTTCATTGATATAACACAGTGGCCATGTTGGGACTCAAACTAGTAACTCTGTCACATAGACTTGCATCCTACCACTAAACCACTGTGCATCTAACAGCCTCGCTGTAATGTTTATCACAGACTGACATAAGTGCTCATGGAATAGTTTTCATTCAATGATTGGTAGTCTTTTTTTATAAACTGAAAGTGAATTCCGAGAAGCCACAATATAATGAAACAACTACATTGTACTAGGTGTGTGGTTATTTTTGTTGTTGTCAATTTCAGAAGAATAACAGGCGTATATAAAACAATAACAACAAAAACTTTTACATGTTATAATATACAAAATGTACATGTATGTAAAACAAGAGGACCCGGGGCCTAAATGTCATCTGTGTTTTGGAGTGTAATGAAAGATGCATGATATTGCTTTTCTACTAAGATCTAACATATCTCACACCCTCTTGAAAGTCGATGACGTTTTTTTTCATTTTAACAAACTTTATAGCCATTCATCCGAGTATGTTACTGGCCCAATATCGTTACCCTAGACCTGTTGGTTATTAAGAAGGTGAACAAAGGGTCATTAGAACAGGTCACTTCTTCTAAGGTGACCTAATAGACACGAGTGCAATCACGTGTCAGTGATTTTGTTTTTCAGGTCACCTTTGGGGAAGTCTCAAGTGACCTATTACGACCATTGCCATGTATCTGGTGTTGTGTGTCATAAACAATTTACAATTTTGACTTCAAACAATTTATTGTTAAATAACCAAGAGGCACAGTGAAATGATATTGGGCCAGTAGCATGCTGAAATTAAGGGTTACAATGTTTGTTTAAATGAATGACCTTGTCCTACTTTCAAGGTTACAGGGGTAAAATGTATTAAAATCTTTCAACAACTTCTTCTCAATAGGCATGAGGCTTCTTAAGAGGGAAGATTGGCAGGCATGAAATATTTACAGAAGTGTATCATACAATCATACTATCTGTATCATACAGTATGAAGAGCGTCATACAAACTTTATCATACAATACAAAAAGACATTTATCGTAAAAACAATACTGCTTAGAAGTATAATAATTATAATAAGTAAATGAATATTATTATATTACTAACCTCATAAATGTGTTTAAACTCAATATTTTATACTCTGTTGACTTTTAACGAGCTGGAGCTAGGATGAACTGGCACATCTTATATACACAGAAATTATTATACTGAAACTAAACTGTACCTCGATCATAGCAACGTTTCAGGCACAAAATGCTAAAATACATACTATAATTGTATATATACTTCATCGCATACATGTACTTGGTATATAATAGTTCCCGTTTTTTCAACATAAAAATAGGATTAAATTATTCAAATCAATATTTTGTAACTCGGCTAAAAAAAAGTTCTTTGTTTTTCTTTCTGCTCCTTCATCATGCAAAACTAAAAGAAAAATACATTTAAATTGAACATGCCCCCTACCGACCCCCACCAGCTATTACACTGTAATGATTTATAAAGATGATGTCCTTTTAGTGTTAATTTGGAAAAATGGGAAGTATACAGTTAGCTTGTAATGTTAGTATTATGAGAGGAATAATACAAAATGACAATGGGATTTTCTAAAAATAGTAATGATAACCTTGACCTTACAACTCTGGAACTAGAAGTGGTTCAAGATATTATGGTCCTTTAAAAGTGTGTGAAATTTTTATCAAAATCCTTCAATGAATGAAACTGCTAGATGACTGAATGGTGTTTATTATATTGATATTGACCCTGGGCGTCTTGGTTAATGAGAAAAAGTCAAAAATGTAAACTGTTTAGGAAGCATGCCGGATGCCTGACGATGCCGGACAAAAGGCGACCACAATAGGTCACTTGACTTCAGGTGACCTAAAAACCCTCAAATGCATTGTCACAGACCAGGAAGATAAAATTTCCAAAACAGAAATGAAATTCACCACACTAGTTAAGAATATGTAGGAGTTCGTAGGGAAACACTTCATACACACGATGATGATAATATTCAGGGTATCGGAGTATGAATATGAATAGACTTCAGTATATTGTAACCAGTATTGGGACGTTTTTGGTTGTGATGACTTCATTTTGTCACCATCATATCATACCAACAGAGTCTAGTCACTGAAACTGAACTCTCTAATACTGGCTGTGAGGACAAAGTCTAGTCACATAACTTACATTTCATTTATTGGTTCACTAAGAAAAATAGGACACACACGGACAGAGAGATCATTATAGGACACACATGGACAGAGAGATCATTATAGGACACACACGGACAGAGAGATCGTTTTAGGACACACACACGGACAAATACAGAGGTTCCATGAATAACCCTAAATCTGAAAATCTTGACCTTTGAAGGCCAAACAAGAATTTGGTATGTGACACCTTCTAATAGCAATATAAATCAAAGTACTGGAAGTACTGTAAACGAACATTATTGTTTAATGCAAAATCAGTTATCTTCTAAGTTTAAAGCACAGGGACACGTTACAATAGTAATGTATGTATAAAATATATGGGGGGGGGGGGGGGGGGGGGGGGTCGATATAAACATAACACAAGGGACGAAGCTCCGATTCTGGAAATCCCAGGGCGCCAATTTCAAATATAAATTAACAACACTTACTTTCAGTCTTTTTACACGGGAATTGCTGCGATCGTTTCGTTATAAGTTTTAGTTTTCACACATATAATCCTTAATTGTCCATCTGTTCTCATACTCCCCATTTTAAAGCACTTTGTCGGAAGTTTTCAAAGTTCCCTCCAAAAAAGTGATGCTATGGACCGGAAGTTGCGCAACACCTTGGCAGGTCCGCACTGAATTATCAGTAACATCGGGATGCCTCGACCAAGACACGATATCAGTCATATTCCTAATTATGGAATACGTTTGATAATTTTCTGATCACGCATAAATCGATTAATAAACGATTACTCACCAAGACACGATATCGGTCATAATTTGTTTAAAACATTCCGCCAAAATTATTCACTGCGGATATGGCTCTTTCCGGTTACCTCGGGAGTTTTCTTACCTTTGGCTGCTATTGTCCATCGCCTTCCGAAAGGTGTTGCGCAACTTCCGGTCCATAGCATCACTTTTTTGGAGGGAACTTTGAAAACTTCCGACAAAGTGCTTTAAAATAGGGAGTATGAGAACAGATGGACAATTAAGGAGTATATGTGTAAAAACTATAACGAAACGATAGCAGCAATTCCCATGAAAAAAGACTGAAAGTAAGTGTTGTTAATTTATATTTGAAATTGGCGCCCTGGAATTTCCAGAATCGGAGCTTCGTCCCTTGTGTTATGTTTATATCGACCCCCCCATATATTTTATACATACATTACTATTGTAACGTGTCCCTGTGTTTAAAGTCGATAAATTTACTGATATTGGTTTAGGAATTAATTGCAAATTATTTGAAATGTTTGCAGCTGTTCTGATATGATTGAACACATGCATATTTCTGTAAGGTCCTGATTGAAATTGGAAGTTTATTGATCTATCTTGGATGGATGAAAATAAAATATGTCTTCTTTCTTTCGGGAAGCCATCATCAGTTATAATACAGCCAGGACTCTGTGACCTTATTGATGCCAACTTCTAATATGCACTAAATTTAGGCTAGTTCCATCGTTAGTTTAGCATATTTCAACTTAATATGATGAAACACACATAAAGAACTACTGAAAACCAAAACCAGAGCTGCTAATCAAGGCCCGGATTAGGAATGTATCCTATTGAAACTGTACTCAAGCATGTATGGTACTTCAAAACAAAAAACTTGACTCCTTTTGTTCAGGAATCATTTGATGTTAATAAATCTTTATATGAGAAGATATACTTCTGGTATAATTACAGCATTGTACACAATGTGATAAAGAATAACAACCATATAAAGACTATCTTCATCAAATAATTCAGCAAACAGGAAAAGAAAACTTCAAGCTTCATTTTCAACTTCAAACTGATAAAGGTTACAGTCCATTCGATGGGATGACACATTCCCTATTTATTGTCCCTTTCCATTGTTGACCATCCAATCATAGTGAACCACACACAGTTCAGCAATGTAATTGCACAAATCACATCCTTTATGTGGAGAGAACAGTTTTCGGGGTGTTATAAGATTCCATAACTGTATGCAAATTTGTGAATCATTCTATATCTATATCTATATATATACCGTTCGTGTATATATTTACACATATCAAAATTGGAATGACACAGGAGATTTGCAAGTTTAAGTTCACCATCAGTCATGGGAGGTTTACGTAAAATGTTATATTTACCGGGGTAATTAGTAATTTTGATTATATATTTATCAAGCTCTATTCTGTACTTTCTACCAGTGCTTATATTAGAGAATGGACACAATTATATGTTCTCCAATGTCAAAATTAATCATATGTAAAATATTAGGGGTTTATTTGACCGAGACGTATTTAAAATGTTTGTAATCATTCGCCATTCGAGGCCTGATTGCCGTCATATTTGAATTACCAAAATGGACCTGAAAGCAATATTTTAAAAAAGAGAATGATCTGTGACTTGAATATTTCATAAAAATAATTTAATACATCGTTTATTCACTTCATTCAGATCTTCAGACACCACATAATTTGTGAAGTCATATATAGAAATATATGAACCATTTTGTTATTGATTAATAGTTCACACAAGTAAGCACTAGATGTAAGCAGTAAGTATATGTACCGCTATCTACTGGCATGACTTTGAGTACAGTAGACTACACTCGCTTTGTGGATATTGACAGGATAACATATATTTACATGCTAATTCAATTTTAGAATTGTAACTGAAATCTTGTAACAGCATGGCACAAATAGTCATCTGAACATTTGTTGTATATTGAAAAAATATTTAAGGTAAATATTAACTCATTTGCTTGACTTAAATTTTCAGTTTATCAATTCATCGATTACTCTGTGTTTGAAGTATGGTGTAGTGAGAATTTCAAGTCTTGATTATGACTTGATGAAAATTCTAAATTAACAAATTATTAAAATGAATTTGTTTGAAAAATAACACAAGTTCCACAGCATTATTATATAGAGTATCAATCACAATATATCAGAAGTTATCAAACTACAGATAACAATTAACGAATGAATATCAAATTAAGTGAATATCACAAGTATTTTTGCATTTGTTTTTAGATAATCCGGATTTCCGTCTTTAAAAAAAAATACCTAGTAGACGTAGTGCATAGCAAACGTAGCCATGTAACAGCTGATTTTAATCAGATATAACTTAACATGAACTTAACACCGTCACAGAAGTTCGTCGCAATCGAAAATTTTGTCGTGAATTCGGTATTTTGCAAATTATTTCAAAATACTTTCAGGTAAAAGAAAACTAAAATTCTCGTAAAAATATCGATTTTGGGTCGACTATCGGCCATTTCGGTAATTCAACTCCAACGACAATCGGGCCGCGATTCGCAAATGAATAATTAATTTAAAATTCGGTCAAATAAACCTCTAATATTTTATATATGATACAATCAGGCATTGCAGAACATATATTTTGGTCAATCCTCTGAAAATAATGCCAATTTATATTATAATTAAGCCCGATTTTTCTTCGTTTCGGTATTTCCAAGTCTGCTTCACGTGTGGTCCGTTTCAGTAAATATTCTCGTCTTTGACGAAATAAAAACAAGCTATATAATTGTTCATTTTAAACATGACAACAACTGCCAACCACACGTATCCAAAAATGTTATTGTTGATATCATCTGAATATTGCCGTAGTTATCTGTCACTTCGATTGTAAACCCCATGCCAAAGTGAAGGAAGAATCGACCAATCAAATTGGTTTATTTTTGATTTCCGTAAATATTGCAGTTACCTCCCTTACAACAGTAAATACGTTCCAAGTATCGCCTACAACAAGCAATCCCGTGCACATAGCAAGATATTATCATTTGCATTTGATTTATTGGGTCATTTTCGTCAAAGTAAAATGGTACATGTATATGGAAATCGATGACAATTTTAACGCTATGACCAGTCACCCTGACCACAAATGCCACCTAATTGTAAGCCTATACATATGTACAGTTCTTTCTCGCAAACCCGTACAGTAACTACAGTATATAGGGACTCCAGTTAAAAATTTAAAAAATTACAAAAAATTATGAAAACTGCTTATATAGATAAAGAAAGTCATCCAAAGTCAACAATAAATATTTTCTTGGATTGTTTGACTGTAGATTAATTACAATTTGCAATTTAATCAATGTGTTATTAACTGGGTCACGATCAACAAGGGGGGTAACTCAAATATAACGAGAAGCTTTCATAGAGTATTCCTAACGGAAGGGAAATAACTCCTACAGTATAGTCTGTTTCTCTGGTGCTGAACAAATAAATTCAAAACTGTTTTTTATCGTTACTTAAGTGTTAAAAGTAAGGTCAATACAGTACATGAGGCAGCATAATATGATCAATTATGTTCGTATATCATGAGTTGTTTGTTATAAATACTTCACGCCAATTTACAACAAAAATGTTTATGTAAATACATTTTTCTGGAAAAGGCTATACCACGAAGGGAGGTAACAGTTAGTGTGATTTTATTAAAATATTAATCGCCTTTCTCCGCTGCCATTTAGAAGCTTGAAAAATTCACTTAAAATACCTTGATATATGAGCTTTCATTTAGCATATAGACTTTTATCGACCACAAATATTTTCTTGTTCAAAAAAACAAAAAATTCAAACGAACATACCACTCTCAGGTACGGGATATTGGCGATCAATACGTTTTACGGATGAAAGAACAAGTATTTCACTTAACCTGAGAAACGAGAAAATACCTTATAAGTCATAGATAACTGGTGACATCCTTCCTTACTGTGACACTAAGCATCAAGGCTTATTTCAAATATACTTCAAATAACATGTGCTCGGACCAACTGTCATGGCGAATTTAGACATTACAGTTACCTCCCTTTTCACGCCATCTAGCGATAACTGAAGTCCCTACAGTATAGTATGATACAATGTATCGTCTCGTATGCCGTCATTGATATATTTCTTTCTCTAAATTATAGAAATACACACCTAGTTGATAATGATGTAACATTCTAGAATATATATATTACACATTTAAGTAAATCGCTGACAAATTTGCAGACCTATGCTATAATGTCAGCCGTTTTGGAAAGAACACAAAAGAGCAAAACTTTCTAAACATCCGGAGACGAATGCGCCTGCGCAATAGTTGTTTACATAAATATATTGACCTGGACCGGAGTTATTCGCAAAGTTCAGGTTCATTTAGTCTTCTCATTTCGCTAGCGTTATGCATTTCTCAAATCGTATGCATCTTGAAAACACCTACTGAATACATTTCAACCTTTTCGGTAAAACTACTATATAAAACGAAGATGTTTTTGCAAGTAAATTATTTGAAGCGTAAGGCAATGGGGGCAGCCATATTTCATTGAAACAGACAGTAGATGGCGTATTGGTGAATGTGGCTACCATATATGGTTATATTTCTCAGTCCAGTTCTTGATCACAATAACCGAACATTAATGTTCGTTTAAAAAGAAAAGAATAATGCAAAGATTCATCCTTTATTATGATATGAAGCAGACATATAAGTGTTTTAGACAGACAATCACTATAGGGTATCCACCTTTTTTTCTAAACCAGGTTTAAACTAGAATTGTCGTCCAGAGGGCCAACTCATACCCCCCGCTCCTGTAACCCCCATCGTTACGATGTGTTCATTCATACAATAAATATACAACAAATGCATCATAATGACCATTTAAGTCTTTCGAAATCGTCCATGGTAACTACAAAACTTTAATGTGGTATAGGTTTTGCACATCTAAGAATATATAAGGGTAATTGTCATTAAGGTTTTTTGAAATCGAAGCAGTAGTTTAGGATGAGTACTGGTACATTGTTGCATCTACAAACTCGCCGAAAAAACTAAGTTTTGTGTCCTGGTTACCATGGTAACCAAAAAATTACGACGTGATATAGATTACACACATCTACTATGTATAAGGATTATTGTCATGAAGTTTCGTTGAAATCGGATCTGTAGTTTAGGAGGAGTAGCCGGTACATTGTTGTGTCTACAGACGGACGGACGGACAACCTGATTCTAGCATACCCCCCCTAACTTCGTTGCGGGGGGTATAATTATTGATTTAAGAAAAATTTTGGCTGTAGCAAATAAACATTGTACAATTACGTATTGTCAAACATGATTACATCACTCCTGGCGTATTATCAAACATGATTACATGTTAAATATAAGAATGATCAAACACATTCAATACGTTTTCTGTTGATTATCACAATATTATCTCACATATTTCGAATTTCAGTCTTGATGCGAAATATAAAAGGTTTAGCGAAAGTATAGCTTCTTCCTTAGCGTAACCAGAGGGGCTGGAATCTGTTTGTATCGGCCACCGTCGACATTAGCTATGGCATTTCCCACCTCCTCATTCACCTTGACCAGCACACTAAGCAGATCATACCTACAACAAAACAAGTTTTTTTTCTATAAATAACTACAACAAAACAATAAGTTTCTTTCTATAAATAACAACAACAAAACAATAAGTTTCTTTCTATAAATAACTACAACAAAACAATAAGTTTCTTTCTATAAATAACATCTATCAAGCATAAGCTTCTGGTGGTGATAATTCTGTCTTCTTTTGATTCTGTAGGAAAAAGTTTAAAACCTGAACATACAACAATTTTCTCCGCAACCTTGAAAATGCCTCAAGGTCATTCCTTTGGAAAGCAACATTTTACATTATAAAAATTAAATTGAATTTCATCCAAATAAACTACTGGCCTAGATTTGAGATGGTTTTTATCCTGATCTAAATCATGATTCTACCAACCTGTATGTGTATTTATCCTGATCTAAATCATGAATCCACATACCTGTTTGTGTATTTATCCTGATCTAAATCATGAATCCACCTACCTGTATGTGTATTTATCCTGATCTGAATCATGAATCCACCTACCTGTATGTGTATTTATCCTGATCTAAATCATGAATCCACCTACCTGTTTGTGTATTTATCCTGATCTAAATCATGAATCCACCTACCTGTTTGTGTATTTATCCTGATCTAAATCATGAATCTACCAACCTGTATGCGTATTTGTCCAGATCTAAATCATGAATCTACCAACCTGTTTGTGTATTTATCCTGATCTAAATCATGAATCCTCCTACCTGTATGTGTATTTATCCTGATCTAAATCATGAATCTACCAACTTGTATGCGTATTTATCCTGATCTAAATCATGAATCCACCTACCTGTTTGTGTATTTATCCAGATCTAAATCATGAATCTACCTACCTGTATGTGTATTTATCCTGATCTAAATCATGAATCTACCAACCTGTATGTGTATTTATCCAGATCTAAATCATGAATCCACCTACCTGTATGCGTATTTGTCCAGCATGTCAACAAGCTTGTTGATGAACCAGCTTCCCTGGCTTCTACTTCGGTAGGACACATAGCCAGGAACAGTTGCATACCCCAGAATGAAGTCCGCCTCGTCTGGAATCATCTCTCTCCCATTAATGTCCACCCCCAAGTCTGGCTTACGCGGGTGATGGATTTCCACTGCAGCATCTGGTTCTAAGTCATAACCTAAAATACAGAGAGATTATTAGGGTTAAACAACCTAGGGATAATTCCTTACCAATGTCATAACCTAAAATACAACCTAGGGATAGTTCCTTACCAATGTCATAACCTAAAATACAACCTAGGGATAGTTCCTTACCAATGTCATAACCTAAAATACAACCTAGGGATAGTTCCTTACCAATGTCATAACCTAAAATACAACCTAGGGATAGTTCCTTACCAATGTCATAACCTAAAATACAACCTAGGGATAATTCCTTACCAATGTCATAACCTAAAATACAACCTAGTGATAGTTCCCATCAATGTCATAACCTAAAATACAACCTAGTAATAGTTCCTTACCAATGTCATAACCTAAAATACAACCTAGTAATAGTTCCTTACCAATGTCATAACCTAAAATACAACCTAGGGATAGTTCCTTACCAATGTCATAACCTAAAATACAACCTAGGGATAGTTCCTTACCAATGTCATAACCTAAAATACAACCTAGGGATAATTCCTTACCAATGTCATAACCTAAAATACAACCTAGGGATAGTTCCTTACCAATGTCATAACCTAAAATACAACCTAGGGATAGTTTCCGCCAATGTCATAACCTAAAATACAACCTAGGGATAGTTCCTTACCAATGTCATAACCTAAAATACAAACTAGGGATAGTTTCCACCAATGTCCGCTAACTCTGATCGAAAGAAACATGATTCTCTTATAGAAACAGGTGATTGCAAAATATTATCTCAAAAGGGCAACCATGTGCCATGTCATAATTCCAATTGCAGGAAGAAAAACTTTAATATCCCCCCGTAAACTTATGAAAAACCATGTAATTTTGAATATCTGCTCTTTAAGAGTCTTAGAAACTTGAAAGTTTACTTTTCAGAAGAAATTCCCCATCAAGCTACTTTTTAGATATGTTAATTTCTCACCTCCTTGTTTATCCCTTCCCTGGCAGGCCTGGATGAAGAAAAGTTTTGGTTTCCCAGCCAGAGATGGACATACCTGCGACCGGAAAAATCCTGTCAGTATGTTAATTCTCAGCATCTTTCCATTACTACCAAATATGTGTCCAGAAGCTCCATGGGTCAAAATACAGCAGACAAAGCAATCATAGTTATTGTGATCACGGTAACCCACTCCGCTCAGTAGCTGGGCTATCTCGATATCGGTTTGGTTGTTGTGCATCTCCACTAGGAAATCAAGCTTTTGGAATATATACGTCAATCTCTCTGTAAAACAAAATTTTTGTACCATTTAAGATCAAAATTTGGAATATATATGCAGTATTTCTTGGTAACGATACACTGTCTATGTATTAAGTCTAGGATGTAATGTGACTACTGCAAGGATAGTTCAAATGAAATCTTCAAAGTTCACATGATTTTATTTACCTATCTTTGACATCAGAATATACATAAATCTCACTCTAAATCAAACACTCACACTCACTATAGTGTCTAACAGTAACAATATATATTGTTTAAGTATAAATATTTCATAAACAGAATTTTTTTTTCTTAACCCACACAACTTTCAGTGATCAGCAATTCACAACCGCTCTCACCTGTGTCTCACAACCTCTCACCTGTGTCACACAACCTCTCACCTGTGTCTCAAAACCTCTCTCACCTGTGTCTCACAACCTCTCTCACCTGTGTCTCAAAACCTCTCTCACCTGTGTCACACAACCTCTCACCTGTGTCTCAAAACCTCTCTCACCTGTGTCACACAACCTCTCTCACCTGTGTCTCAAAACCTCTCTCACCTGTGTCACACAACCTCTCTCACCTGTGTCTCAAAACCTCTCTCACCTGTGTCTCAAAACCTCTCTCACCTGTGTCACACAACCTCTCTCACCTGTGTCTCAAAACCTCTCTCACCTGTGTCTCAAAACCTCTCTCACCTGTGTCACACAACCTCTCTCACCTGTGTCTCAAAACCTCTCTCACCTGTGTCACACAACCTCTCTCACCTGTGTCTCACAACCTCTCACCTGTGTCTCAAAACCTCTCTCACCTGTGTCACACAACCTCTCTCACCTGTGTCACAAAACCTCTCTCACCTGTGTCTCACAACCTCTCTCACCTGTGTCCCACAACCTCTCACCTGTGTTACACAACCTCTCTCACCTGTGTCTCACAACCTCTCTCACCTGTGTCTCACAACCTCTCTCACCTGTGTCTCACAACCTGCCTTACCTGCGTCTCTGTGTGTCCCGGTTCTGTTAGGCATTTCCTTACTAGTATCGTCTCTTGGGATCTTGTAGAACTCCTCATTGTTGATGATCACACAAACACCTATAAGTCAAATAATCATTGACAACATGATGACGTTTGATATATCTAAGCATCTGATTTATCTTCCCTTTCTAGGTCTGTACAACACTGCCATCCTTAAATGTCTTTCAATTTCTAGTTTTCAAGGAATCATATTTGACAGCTTGCTCTAACAGTTAAACCATAATTCTAAACAAACACATGTTTGAGGACACTACTGTTGGCGTTGACCCTAGGGCTTCTCCATCACAGAAGCCCAAACAATGTCGCTGTGGGTATAAAATATTTTGACCTGAAAAAATAGAGAAATTATGTGTACCTCTAGGTTTGGCATCCATTTTGTAACTAGGCAGATCGAGTTCGTTGTCGACATGGGTGCGCTGGAGCTGTCGTACCAAATCATTGTCCTGTCTCTGTTGTTCTGTCTCATTCACTGCCTGTCTTTGTAACTCAACAGCTCCGGACATTCTACCGTCAGCTGGCACAACTTGATAAATCAGAAAATATTTGTTTAAAAATCTCATGTAAAAAGGCTTGAAGTTAGGCAAAGGCAAAAAAAATGTTGCTTCTTGTCCTTTTGCCCATAGCACACTTAACTTTTTATTACTTTTTTCAATGAAGCAGTCTTAAAATAATTTCTACCTCCTTTATAAACCCTGCAAAAAATTGTTTATATTGACCTTTAATTTACACTTATTGATCTTTAATTTACTCTTATTGACCTTTAATTTACACTAATTGACCTTTAATTTACACTTATTGACCTTTAATTTACACTTATTAACCTTTAATTTACACTTATTAACCTTTAATTTATACTTATTAACCTTTAATTTACGCTTTAATTCATACTTTGTTTCTGCCTACTTACCAAAACATTTTCAATATAAAACAGGTAACCAACACATTTATTTTGTTTGGTCTCAATAACATGACAGGACAGGTAAAACATTATCCTAGAGGTCTCAATCAGTAATATTGTAGTTCATCAAAGGATCAACAATCTACATTTGGATTTTTTTTTCAATAAGGCTTTAAAATATTTTAACCAGAGCTCTCGAGGGATCTTGGTGCCCACCAGTGAATGATCTTTATTAGTTCTATCTTTAGACTGATACTCTCTCTATTATTCTCTTCTTTTCCTCTTAATTATCTGACATCTGATGTCCCTCCAGTACTTTTCAAGGAATAGCTTCAATTCTCAAATCCAAAGATGGCCGCTTATCAGCCATTTTGTTTTTCAGATCAAAAATCTAAATTTGATTAGCACAACTTGGAAACAAGAGGAACCTACACATGAAGTTTGAGAAATATCCATCCAGTACTTTTATTAGCAAAAATTCAATTCCCAGAATTCACCACCTGTTGGTCATTTTGTTTATCAGATAAAAAATCTAAATTCGATTGGGCCAAGGGGAACCTATACATGAAGTTTGAGGAATATCCCTCCAGTACTCTTCAAGATATGGTAATAATATGCTTTAGTTCTGAAAATTAACCCAAGATGGCCATTCTATCGCTCTCATGTATTGTGTAGCTGGCAGGACAAAATATAAAAAGTGAGACAAAGAATTGAAAACAGAAAACCTTAGACCTCTAAATGATCAATTGAACAACTGAAAAATTGTTACTTTCCATCACTTCTATCATAATCCATTTGATATGTGAAACTAGAAAACAGTTTAGAATGAGAAATTTGTGTAGAGATGGGTAATACTCAAGTGTTTAACCACTGATTGTCTATAGGCTGACCAGTATCTTCTAGTTTGATCACTAAAACGATGTGCTTTGGCCCAAACTAGAGTAATGACCTCTTCTTAGCAGACAGCCTACCAAATAACTTTAAGAGAATCTGCCATCAGCAGGGAGAGCCAGTAGGATTGTACTCACCTGTCTGACCACTCTGCTGAACTTGCTGGTTTGTGGTTGGTGGGTTTGGATTTATAATGGATATCTGTGCTTCTTCTGAAAATTCATATCACAAGTATAGAATTATTTCTGTCAATGAAATAAAGAAAAACAATAAGTCATTTGGATTTATTCATTTTTAAAACTCACTTAAACTTTTGAACACAAGGGAGATAACTCCCATACATTATATTTGTTGTACATGAAGCAAAATAATTAAAAGAATTTGAATATGATGAAATAAAAAAGAAAATGAATTATTGCTTTAGCTCACATTTTAAAAACTGGAACACTAATATATATATATATATATATACATGTATATAAAGTTTCTCCTACCTGAATGAATAGCAATATTTGCTTGTTCTTGTGTGTCTGGGTTTGGGCCTGTCTGGGGAAGAGGAGCTACATGAGCGATGTTGGGCGACGCTTCATTGCTGGAATCACTGCCCTGAGCTGGCGGAGGTACAGGTTGTGTCGGAGGATTAACCTGTTCTGTCGTACCGGTCTGTGTGTTGTCTTTATAAAATACAGCATAGAGATGCTACACAACACTGTACTTTGATTAGGACCTAGTTGTTCAAACTACTTGCAATAATAGATACATTTATCAAATATGGTCTGAATTTCCTCAGTTCTCATTGGCTAAAACATAGTCAAGTGGAGGTTAATGATCAATATTTTGTGATGTCAACCTGATGTTTCTATTTTCAGAAACATCAAGTCCATATTGTGTTTAAAGTTGTAATAATCCTTGTGACATCACAATGAATACCCCAGTGTTAATTTCCTGTTATCAAGATAAATTCATGTAAAATGCAATTCCACCCTTTTGCAAACAGGTTTCATATCTAATATATAAATCAAGGTCCTTTGATTCGGTCAATACGGTGTTATACTGACCAAGTAGAACCTAAAATATTGACTGTAGACCTGTCGTCCTCAGTCAATATTTGAGTCTACCATCTTGACCTCATCACAGGCCCATACTTGATAAATATACAAAACATTAAAATTGTAAGGATGATGTTAACATGTACAGGTGAATTCTTGATAACAATAAACTTTATTCAATCTCACAGAAATTATCTCTGTTAGAAATTATATATCAAATATTATATCTTACAGAGTAGAGATGTTCACCATTACAACAATGAGGCAATTTATTACTTAGAACATTTGAAGGCTAAACATTTCATTATCTTACAATTTTCATGTAAACAATACTTCTTTGTCTTCATATATTCTTGTGTTTTAAATATGTATTGATGTTTTTGGAATGAAAATAAAAAGATTTCTAAATGAAAAAAAAAAAAAAGAAAAGTTGGGAGTTGATTGACTCATCTGATGTTTTTGAACTGCAACATTTAACACAATTTAAGTAAAGCAGAATTAGAAGTATTCTTTGTAGTAAACAAGAGATTATACAGAGGGGATTTGGTGCCCACCATTGAATGGTCCTTATATGTCTATGAGCGACTGATCTGTTCTCTACATTGCCCTTCTTCCCCTTTTTCCTGTTAATAATCGGATAACAAGGAAATCATTTAAATGAAATCTAAGAAGAACTTACTAATAAACAGAAATAACAAACTTTAACCATCAAAATCCAAGATGGCTGCCTGTCAGCCACTTTGTTTTCCTGATCAGATCAAAAGTTGAATGGACACAACTTAAGGGACCAAGGGAAACCTACATGTGAAATCTCAGAAATATCCTTCAAGTACTTCTCAAGAAATAGCGATAACAAACTTCAACAGCCAAAATCCAAGATGGCCACCAGTTGGCCATTTTGTTTTCCCAATCAGACTTAAAATTGAATGGGAATAACCAGGGACCAAGGGACACCTAAATCTGAAATTTAAAATACTTCCTTATCAATAACAAGGATTGTTTACGGATAGATGTATAACGAAGGATGACGGACCCACGAACGCAGGGCAATTTGAATATGATGGACTAACACCCCCCCCCCCCTCAACAAAACCAAACAGACGAGGACAAGCCTTAAGATGCGGATAGTGGAACAAAGGTTCGCTGGCTATATAACACCAAAAACCAAGACCAAACTTTATACAGGAATACTATTTTACTCAGCCTTACATTCAGTGACCTAAGGTGTAAATGTGATTGATTTTCGACAAATTTACCTTCAGGTTTATTTGGAATGGGCTCCATAACGACTCCTGGGAATAAATTCTTCAGTGCCAGATTCAATGCCAGAATTTGAAAATTTGATTGATACAGAGCAAGATACAGCATACGGCCAGCGTTAGGACTGTCATTTACAACACTTTCTCTCCAGTACATTAACATCAGGTAAACTTTCCCCGCCGGAGAATCTGCTGTCGCTGTCAGTTCATCCAAGTCTTCAATGTTTATGTTTAGTTCACCACACAAAGCCCTCCATCTTGTTTCCTTGGCTAGTTCTACGCTGATGCTATACAGGTGGCTGTCTAGGAGTCCTGAAATTATCAACACCAATATAAACCTATCTGTATATGACATATACCTGTCTGTATATATGGGATTCTATGTACACAAGGCTTTCCTGCAGGTGTAGAGGATAATTATGGACTCCATTCCTAAAAGCAAAACCTTTATACTTTTCCAAATCCAAGCCTTAACATTCCTGAAATTATGGTACACAAGCATGCTGGGAAATGCTAATTAAAGCAATATATGTCCCCTACCGGTGTCATCCTGTTTCTCCCAAAACTGAAAAATATATATCCTGATTCTCCCAAAAATTTATGTAACCAATATAGGAGAAGTGTTGTTTTAACATTTAAGTTAACTGCTACCTGTACGGGTAAATCAACGTTCCGGTTACCTGTACAGGTAAATTAAGGTGTCTATTACTGAATTTATCAGTTGACAAATAAATAAAAATAATAGATTTATCCATATATTTAGATATTGTGCCTCAAATACTTATTTTATTATGTAATGTATTAACATGTTGATTGATTGATTGATTGATATAAAACAATCTATCACAAGAAAATTCAAAAATGTGACGTCACAATACGACAATTAACGTTGCGTATTGATTTGAGAAATAGAATCCCATTTAAAACCAGTAAAATTGTACATAAAACATGTTTTAAATTAGAAAATCATTTTCAAAAATTAATTATAAGCGTTGTTGTCAATTTTTTTTTAGTTTCATCGGGGTATGAAACAAAGTTTGCAAACTTCTGTAAGAATCCGCTATGCGGATTCATACAGTTTGCTAATTTTGCAAACTGCTTTTTGCACGGCACGCGATTACGTTTTTGATCCTCGCGACGACCAATAGCTGGAGTACCAAAATTAATGTCCACCGAGGGCTCCCGTTGCTGTGCGCCCGCGTTACGGACAACGTCGCTATGTGGCCGCTGTTGATCATATCGACATTGTTGTAGTTCTATCACCTATCTACCTGTATTTACCTGGATTTTGCAATAAATGAATGAGAGAGATAATGACCTTCTGTGTTTACTTAATAATTAGACCCCTGTGTAAACAAATCCTGATTCTCCCAAAAAAAATTACCTGGATTTTCAGTTTTGGGAGAAACAGGATTAAACCCCCCTACCAGCCCCACTAAAATAGCAAGTGACCTTGACCTGAACCCAAAACCCCTGAAACTCAAACTTGTCTCAGATATTATGGTCTATTATCATTGTGAGAAGTTTGGTAAAAATCTTTCACGGAATATAATATATACGCCGATATAATGCTGACAAACTTCGGCATTACCTTACATGCATGCCGATACCTGGTACATACATACAGGGGCGGGTACGTATGTACATCCAAGATGGATAGAGAGGAAACTAAAAGTCTTTGTTTCACCGGTAGGGGAATAAAAATCTGGATGGTTTTGTCCATGCACACTTTGAGTCCAGATGATTGTGTGCTTGCTTCAGTAAAGTATATGAACTACACTGAGCAGAAATAAACTTATTAAATTTAATTTCAATATCATTAGCTTTTGTTTTATTTTCCCTAATTCAAAATTTTCTTTCTTTAAATTCATGGGCCAAATATATTCACAAAATTGTGAAATTTGCTCCTACGATGAATGGACTTATTATTAATGTTAACGATGGAACAGACTTTTTAACAACAATCTTTCCTTATCGCCTACATGACAATTACGATATCACAATAATAATGGCGTCATAAAGGTTATAGACTCGTAAGCTTCAAGTAAGCTTGGTAAAGTTATATAATGGGGCTGCAGTGTAAATGTAAATATAGTTCTTTCAATCATACTTCTTTCTTGTTAATTTATTTCATGACATTACCAAAAATAGACAGGTTTTGAATGCAGTATTTATTTTTGCCCTGCATTCTGTTGCATAAAGTCAAATGTGGTGCGTGTTATGACACTGATAACAGGGTAGTTATGTGATGTGTTATGACACTGATAACAGGGTAGTTATGTGATGGGTGTTATGACACTGATAACAGGGTAGTTATGTGATGGGTGTTATGTCACTGATAACAGGGTATTTATGTGATGGGTGTTATGACACTGATAACAGGGTAGTTACGTGATGGGTGTTATGACACTGATAACAGGGTAGTTATGTGATGTGTTATGACAATGATAACAGGGTAGTTATGTGATGGGTGTTATGACACTGATAACAGGATAGTTATATAACAGCCGTTATGAGGTCTTGTGAACAACCACTTGTCTACATACCAGTTCCTGTTGGGGCGGGCGGCTGTACGTTCGTAGTATCCATCATTTCAACGTCACTTGCCGACACTTGGACCCCACTAGAAGGCACGGGTCTAACAGGTGTCTTTGTTGGTTTAGGTCCTAGTCCAGTGACAGGCAGGACAGGTCGGCCTGGTCGACCCTTCTTATATGGATATTCTGTTAACAAATATAAAGATTCAATCTCTACCTACAGCATTTCTATAGGGATAATGATTATCATTAGATGGCTGAACAGTATAACAATCTCTACCTATTTATATACAGGGATATTCATTTAATGGCTAAACATGTACAGTATAAAAATAAATAGAAAAGTACAAATTCAATTAGGTTTTTAACATCAGTACGATTTGTAAAACAAAAAATCTCAATTCTTGAATCAAAGTACTGAATGTATTGACATGTTGATAAATTATTCAGTGTTGTTTTCCCTTAACATCAATAGATATTTCAAATTTCATAATTTTTATGCATTCTCTACTTAATATCCTACTATGGAGTCTAATAGTATAACTATGTATCTAAAAATTTCAATTTAGTATTTTAATTATTTTACAGCACTAAAAGTTTTATTTCTAAATTTCTTGAAAAAAAAAGGTAATGTGAACTACAGTCATGAAAGTCATCCCCTAATTGACAATGACGTCTTAACAGATGTTTAGACATTCAGGGTATCACTGTTTATAGGATATAGCTAATGACCTTCAAACTTACTTTCATATTCCTGAATTTTCTGTTTCAAATCTGTCCTTTTAACGATGTCCATTATTCTGTAGAGAATATCAATATCTTCTATTTCGAGCTCCTGCTCTCGCTCGAGGAAGGTAAAAAGTGCCATCATTGAGTTTATTTTTGACATAGTTCCTTTTCCAAATTCACTTTGTAACACAAATTTTGTTGTAACAAATTCGTCATGGGTCAATTCCTCAAGCAGTTCATACAGTAAATTTCTGAAAGGAATTATACATATATAATAAAAATATGTCATTGAATGCAGCGGTTCAGCAGGTTTACAGAGAGGTTTAGTAACCTGATGTGTATTTAAGGATTAACATCAATTATTTTTTCTGTTATACAGTCATAACAGAAAAACTGGAGAGTACTCTAAATAAACCGCGAAGCGGTTTATGAAGAGAGTACACTCCAGTTTTTATGTTATGACTGTATAACAGAAAAAATAATTAATGTTAATTCTTATACATGTACTTTAATTTCGTCTTATACAAACCAATATATTTCACTTTCTTTGGCGAACTCTTTTCTGTGATAAATTATTACGCAACGTCATCAGCCAATCAAAAATGACTAGTAGGATGGCGATTACAAGTACAAACATGCACGTGTACACAATTGTGATTGAATGATAGATATCCTTGAATTTTCTGTGAATTGCATATTTTTCCTTGTTTTTTCTTGGCTAAAATATAAAATATATTGGGAAATCGAGTGTTCATTATAAGATCGCAGCTTCCAGTATTTTTCATGACCTAATTTGTATCACCATAGTATCTGTATTATCTTTTACTGGAGCAATTTTAACGTTTAAATTCTAAATTAACACCAAGAGGCCAAATTGACCTGTATTGCTCACCTTGTTCTACAGCAACTTTGAAGTTAATCTAGAATATACCTTCAGATACTAAAAATATATGCTGATTACCACTTTATATTCCAATATCAGATCTAGAGTAGGCTAGGTTTATGCATACATTTTCTAGTCCTTCATTCCAGCATACTATTGACCAAATATAAGGTCTCAGGAGTCTTGCTATCGAGAAATAATTGTTTAAATATTTAAATCCTGTTACCTTGAATGAAGGTCTAGGTCATTCATTTTCATCTGAATAAACTTAGTAGCCCTTCACCAAAACATTCTACAGACCAAATATAAAGTCCTGGGGACTCTTGGTTATTGAGAAGAAGTCGTTTAAAAATTCAGGCCTATTTAACCCCTGTGACCATGAATGTAGGTCAAGGTTATTCATTGAACAAACTTAGTAGCCCTTTAACCAAGCATGCTACACTGACCCCATATCAACTACCTTGGCATCTTAGTAATTGAGAAGAAGATCTTTAAAGATTTTAGTCTATTTAATTTGACCCCTGTGACCTTAAATGTCATTCAAAATCATTGATTTGAATAAAATACCAGGTCTCTGTGCCTCATGGTTATTGAGAAGAATTTGTTTAAAGGCAAAAGTTGATGCCGGACAAAAGAATGCCACACCACGGCATAGCTCACTTGCCCTATGGGAAGGTGATCTATAAATCTAAAAATACTGAATCAACACAGTATTTCATGGTCCCCTACTTGTAATAACGTAATCATGCCTGTATACGTACTGGTCAACGAATTCCGATCAAAACACTTGTGTTCAATAATTTCAGTAACCATATCGATATTCGTTGCATATACACTGGGGAAGGGAAATCTATATAAAATAACTTATTGTTACCTTAATGGCGATAGGTTTGTTGAGACGGCACGGTCAGAACCACCATATTTTCTCCTTACTTCCTTAGAATTTTGTCCTAATTTTTTTACCAAATCAAGTCTTCGCACTCTAAATAGAATCTCAACAAGCATTTCCATGTCTCCTTTTTTCGGTGAAATCTTGTTTGCATGTTCAAGTTGAACAAATAAGTCAATTCCTCGGTCAATCTTCTGAAGTTTACTCAAAGGAATAACATCCTGGCACAAAAATTTCATGTTCTCTATATCTCCTGAGTCCAGCTCACTGTCCACCTCCAGCAGGAGTTTGTGCTGAGAAAACTGTCTTATATCTCCTAGCTGGTCTTCTACCGAGTCTGTTTCCATGTCGATCATTTCAACAGTGATTTGCTGTTTCTTCAATTATTAGAAGTGTTCCTCACTTTTAACTTGGCCATCTTTTAAATATGTCTCTTAACTGAAAGAAAAGAAATACAATGTACATATGTTCAGCTGATTGGATCTAAAGAATTCAAAGTCACTAGGAGGGAAGAAGAAACAGTGTGTTTCATCATGAAGCCTTTTGGAATTTAATTGTCACTGATCATGAATATGCAGCAAAAAATTAGGAGGAAAATGGGGCTTATAGATTGCTGGATCACATAAAAACACTACATTTAAACATTTTGGGATTTGTTTTCACTACATTCGGAAAAATCAACACCATACACAACTCAGGAATGGAACTTGTACTTGTAAACAAACAAAACTGGGTGTTGCTAAAGCAATACATGTCCCATTCTGGTCCATGCTAAATTTAGTAACAATCGACCTTGACCTTGACCCAAAAACCCTGAAACTCAAACTTGTCTGAAAGGAATAATCTGCTAGAGCACTGACAAACTTTGGCATTACACACAATACAAGACAGATGGAGGGGAAACCTATAGTCCCCTGAGTTTCATGGGTAAATTTGCAGGAAAGCCAATCCCATCTTAGGGTTGTACATCTGTCAAGGAGTGGGCATATACTTGTCAGACCATCCCTAGAATATGCCTGCTCAGTTCGGGATCCTTACACTAAAACAAACATGGTGCAGCGTAGAGCAGCCAGATTATTCACCAAAACAAATTTAGAAACACTTCCAGCATTGGTGACAAGCTTTAATGCCTTATAATTAACTGACAATAATTTGAAGACAGAATGAGAGTCATGTGACTATATCAACACTACATAATACAGTAGACTATATACATGAAAAAGTCAATACATGTATTAAAAAAGACCTGTGAGCTCATACCTTGAATCAATCCTACTTTAGCTAGCTAAAGACCTCTGGTTATTTTTTGGTTCTGACGCCAACCGACCTTTAGCAACTGAACCCTATTTGACACTGCGCAAATTCTGCCCTGATTTTTCCAGATTTCAGGGTGGAACGAAAGAGGCAATATAATCGGTATTCATAAGACTAAATCTGGTGACAACAGTGTGTGACTTACAGTTTAGGTATTATGTATATATATATGTATCCCATTTATACAGTCCAATCACTAATTCACACAAAAGTGATAATTCTTTGACAAAAAACACTTTCCTACAACATTCCATTGTTTCACATAACCTATTTCAAACATGGCAGCAATGGTAGTAAAAAATATGAAATGTGTGTATCAAGCGAAACCAATATAAAGTACAAAGCAAATAGCTTTTCGTTTGGTTTTGCTTTATATTCCATTTTTGTATTTACCAGACCGCCATTTTCAATCAGAGTTGTTACCGGAATGAAGCCTGAAAATGTAAATAATCGTGATTGTGTGCCTTTGAGTGCTATTTTTGTGGATTTAATGATGGATTCATGAAAAGAAGTAATAACATGACACTGTTAAACACTTAAATGTAAATTAATTTAGCTGCTTGACATGATCAAAATCCTAACTTTGAAAATTTGACATTCTGTGTAGTGTAAATCCACCTTGGAAAGTTACACAGCGCCTGTCATAAGTTTCTCGCCGTGTTATCCTCTAACTTTGTTGGAGTAGGATCGATCTATCCCGCCACCCAAGACAATCACACCTGATCATCTCATGTCAAACACTCTTGTGTAGAACACAAGTACGACTACAATCCTTTTCCTCTCATACCTTAGTAGACTGGAATAGCCTGCCTCCAGATGTAACCTCTATTTACCTTTTCTGACCATTTCAACTTGTCACTCAACAACAACAACAAAATCTAACTTTTATACTTCATACATTCCATACTATACAGCTACTATCGTTTCTTTTGGCCTTGCACCCAATCACATAACATGATCTTTAGAAAGTGGCTATTATTAGATCTAAGTAGATGTACGAGAGTACTGTAAGCAAGATGTACCAGAGTACTGAAGGACGGATGTACGGAGCACCGACTTACAAAGAAACGTCAAAAATATTTACTTACCGTCAGCTGGGATGACACAATTTCTATTATCAATAATATTAGTCTACGATATATCATATATACTGAAAACGTTACACATTTTGCGGGGTTCTATGCTACTTTATGGGAATTTGCGACAAGGCAAATTTTGACACAAAAAGTTCCTGTCTTCTTGGAAATTTCCACAGGGCGTAGAATGTTTTGCTAGGTAACAACTCGGAGTGATCATAGTCAAGCGTCTAGTTGAGGATGGCTTAAGAACGAAAACACGCCTTCGGATCATCCTTGGGTTGACTGTCTATTTTGAACAAAAAACCGAGGAGTACCGAATAGAAAACACGGGACCCAGGAAATGGGGAATCCCCATTTGGGAGTCGTCGCGTCCGTCTCTTCAGCTTCACAACATTTGATTATGCCATCTAATAGTATGCTAGATATTGAATTCAATCATGAATATTTACTTCCGATTCTGCACTGCAATACAGCCTTATTTTCATTAGACACAAAACGAAAGTAGGCCTAGATGGTTCGCCTAGATGACGTCATCAAATGTTGTGTAGCTGAAGTGACAGACGCGACGAAGTGACAAGATTTGATTTGACGAAGTGCATGTCATCATCCAGAGTCCGGTCTGATTTACATTGCACATACTTATAACAACATGAAACATGACATTTCTGCTGGACGTCGTTAGTAATATTGACGCCTCTGTATTCATCGAACATATATACCCAAAGGTATTGCCATTAACACGTGTGATGAGTATCATGGGTCACCTGTTTTGACGAATATTGCTGCAAGCTTCTATACTTTCCTGTGAGCTTTGGAATGCTTTTGTTCGCTTCTATTGATGCGTCAATTAGTTTCCGTTTGTTTACAGGTTACACAGAAGTTATGTTTACATTTACGGTAACAATTAACTTATTTAAAAATAGGGATGATTTACTAAATGTGTTAATCAGTTTTAATATTGAGTCTACAATACAATCGACACCATTAGGTGAAAACAGGTATGTGTAACATGTGTTGAGGTCAAAACAACGGCGCAATGCACCCATCCAAGAGCTGACAACGCAAAAGTGAGATTTGTTGTTATCATTGTAAGTTATCGCATTCGTATATTTTGTTAGTATTTACCGGGCTACATTGCTCTTGTTTCATGGAAGAATCAAGATGAATTATTTTCTTACCTCACTTGTGTTATTCTATATTGTGTCAACCTATCAAGCTTTTTTGGAGAATTTACTGGCGAGAAACATAAGAAAAATACATTCATTTCCATGTTTACAATATCCAAAACAGTAACTGAGGTGACAAGACTTTGTTCTTATGAATGAAATATCTGTAGCAAATAAGTGCATGCACGAGAGCACCTACATATAACTCAGAAGCCACCAGACTATTATATTAGAAATATGACTCAGTTCATACAAAGCCTTGCCAACAAGGGAGGTAGGGTTAGAATTGGAAGGCAAGCTGTTGTCTTGTTGTCACATGATGTCAGCACATTTCTGCTGTGTACAGGGCTGCGATGCGCCAATGAGAAATCTTAATGAATAGTATGTCAAATATGCATGGATGGAATGGGTAAAATTGTGTTTGCTGCCAAACAGGAAAAATATGAATATTCTGTGAAAATGGACCTCACTGATTATGACTGGCCCCAGATGTCATTTTGTGGATGGGAAATCCACGGAGACACGTCCCATCTAACATTATTCCATTACAGACTTGTACACAATGCTTAGGAAGTTTTCATATTTGCCCATTATCTAGTATATCGTTTTGCCTACCAGGTTTTCAAGATAAAATTATGGATATTGTTTAGTTCTTAGTAGTTGAGTGTAAGCTAACCTTTACAACCTAGTGCACTCCTAGTGCACTACGTTTGAACTAGTAGTGCACTACATTTAAGCTACATGTAAACTAGTAGTGCACTACGTCCTGTCAGGTGTGACCACAAATCCCCCTATACAGGTAATGGACAGTGCTACTGGACACCTGTGTTAGATACCTGTAGATGTTACATATACAGCCCTGTGTAAATTGACTGCCTTATATCTGTCATCCTGACTTTACCAGGTATATTTAAATGTTGATAAAATTTTATCTAAAATTAACTGAAAATAAAATTGGCTGCGGTTCTTATATGATATATTGCACAAGAGGAATTAAAACTCTGGTATCAATTGGATTTGTAGTGGGTTTTTTATCATTATCTTTTTTGAAAAGATTTCGTTATAGTGTAAAATTAAGGTTTATCTTCCTGCTTTCAAAATTTTGATGCTTTTCATTTATTTTTTTAGATGTAGTTAATATACATTTTATATTAATGATTAGTTCTACCTTAGGTCTTGATGACTGTTTGTAGATTTTTTTCTCAAGTACACTATATGTATGTATATTTTAATATTTATTATTTTATCAGGCAAAAATATTTTTAAATTCAATGTATTGTTACTTCACTAATATCTGTTAATTCAACCATGAAATCATTTCATACAGTAGTACATAATCAAGAATCTTAAGTTTCGAATATATTCTCATTTACATTGTATGTACTGTAAGAGACATATAATATCTACACAACAAGTTATGTACCTGTACCTGTATGTATAATTGGTACTCTCAGGACATGCTTGTTGTCATGGCCACCTGGGCCCCAGGGCCCAAACCCCACCTTACCACCACCTTATGGACCTCCATAACACAATGTATCAGACGAGGATCAGTCTTAAAGTGTGCCTCTTTTAATGGTGTCTTCCTACTCAGCCAACATATCCTATTTTAACATTGGGGGTAGGAACAATAGAGAACAATAGGTACTAATTACAGGTAAGTTATAGCCTGTTTTGGAGAAGTAATTGATTCTCAGGTTACCTGTGTTACCTGTATTACCTTGGCTATATGCTGTTAACAGTTTGTAGATAATGTATACTAAATATATATATATATCACAAATACTTTTATATAGTTAAAAAATATTAAAATAGAATAACTCAATTTTTCATAAATTAGTGAAAATAATTCATTTTTCTATATTTTTCATTGTTATAAATTTCACACTTTATAATAATTATTATGTTTTATAAATAAAACAGAAAATACATTTGTTCAATTTTAACCTTTACATTGAAAGGGCACATTATCAATACGTTTAAGTCAACGTTACCTGTTTCATTGTGATATATAACAGGTATATATAATGTACTTAAGAGAAAACGATTCAAAACAAAACACTTTAAATGGCATTTTAATAGTTCAAGTAAAACAATTTAAATAATGTATCATCATGAAACTGATTGAATAATAAAGCACAACTCAGTATAATCCTAGAAATCACGGATAAAGTTCACAATATCACCAAAGTCACTGTTTAATCATATCGGCGGTTCTCATATATGCAGTGTTCACATGCGAAATTATTCACGTAATAAATAGTTCAATCTTATTATTACAAAGAAGCACTAGTCTATATAATTGTCACTTCCTTTAACACGAGTATATGGTAATCATAACCCTTGCAAGTTCAAGTTGCTTTATAAAATTGAATGTTAAATTACACTTGTACATGTATATAATGTTTAGAATACACAAGTTCCATTTCTCAAAGTATATCATAATCACTTAGGTCCCTTTATGAAATTGAATGTTAATGTTCAGGAAACACAAGTATATGATACACGGGTATATAATTGTCATTATCTTGGATTTAATACTCCAAGTGGATAAGATGTGAAGCTGCATCAGCATATGCAGTCACATCCATCGTGTTGTTTCGTAGTCTCATCTTGATAGTCTGGAGTCTCGATTCCAGTTGGCGACTTTTCCTCTTCTTTGCCCATGGTTTACCTCCAGCTTGATACTCTATCATTCTCCAAGAAATCAACCCTAATCTGGGCATTTGTCATTGCAATCTATAATCTAAATGTTTTGACTACATATCATTGAAGTTTGTGCCGTTAACTCTTTATGTGATTATAACAAAGTGCACCTTTATTTTTTTTTTTTGAAACAATAACTCAATTAGTAAGAATTAGTTGCTTTAATATTATAACATAGTAATCATATCTAATTGAAAGGGGAAAAAAAACAAGAAAAAAAAAAGATTGAAATTACACTGTACATCGTATATCACTGTCACCTGTATATGGTGCATTTTTAATTATGAAATATTTTTCCATAATTTCATTTTTAAAGTGTTGTGTAATATCATTATTAATATATGTAATAAATTATCACTATATGTATTCTGTTATTAATACGTACATATGAATGTATATTTTTCAAGATATTCTTAAACATTTTCTTCACTTTTATTGTTAGTCACCTTTGAGTCTCATGTATACGTATACTGAAACAGACTATATCTACATTTTCCACAGGTAAACTCAGGTACTGTTTATTTAGCAAAAACAACATGTTGGCTGAGTGGGAATGAACCCTTTTAACACCTGGCTATAGTTTTGTCCAGTCCCAAATTACCCCCCAGGGGTCCATTTATATCATGCTGTGCCAGGCTCCTCTGCCTTACCTACCTGTAATTAGCATCTAACACTACCCATATAAAATATCTACCTGTGGATGTTTTTTTTTTAAATTTTTTTTTTTAATTTTTTTTTTGTGAATCATCCAAAAAAATATTTAATTTTTATATACATTATACATTTTTCTTCACAATCAAGATATTTTATAAATATAGTTATATGCTGATTTTCTTTAATTACAAGAAGAGGTAAAATCCACATCAGTTATACATTTTAAGGTAAAGAACAATTAATCATTTTCTTAATGTAATAGGCAAACACTTAAATGCTGATCAAAATGTATCCCAAAATTTTGTTTTTAAACAATATTGCAAAAAACACGTTAGCATGAACTGTAAAAAAAAACTTAAGGTCCACATGATCCACATGTGTTATAATATATTTGTTAGCAGGTAACTTTATAGAAGAAAATTATGAAATTATGAAATTACGAATACGAGTGTTGTATAATTCAAGTGTTACTACATATGTACATTACTACTATACAGATACATGAACATGTATGTGTGTTACATGTATATAAGCTTAAAACTGTTGCCCTCCCCCTCCCCCTCCCCAAGTTTGCCAGTATTTCATAACAAAAATGACATTAATTGTTCCCTCAGGCCATTATCTCATTCTGTGTTACCTGTAACTGATACATGTACCTCGAATCAGATCCAATATGTTAGATCTTCAAAGTATTAGATACATTGTACCTGCACACAGGTACATGTACAGAAATTTCGACTTTTTCAGTAAAGGAAGATGGAAGGTGTATTACAAGTAACATATACCTTTTATAAACTTAAAATTTTGAAATGTAGAACTGTTATGTTCACTTAATTACCAGTACATTCAAAGAATCTCTTTCTTTACATGTTATATCAATGTTTAATCAATTTCTTTATGTATACATCCAATGCTTAAAGTCAGAAACCTGAACACATATATTATGGGTTGAATAAGGTTTTAAAATGCATAATATCACATCAAAAATGAAATTATGAATATGCTGCTTAATTTAATCTGAAATTAAAACTACAATAAAAATTAAATGTATCATATTGAAAATGTTCAAGTAACGATAATTGTTTTCAAATGTTTTATTAATAATTTAATGTGATGAAAACAAAATTACTGGAATTATACATGTGAAATATATAACTGATTAATCATTTCAAAATATAAAGAACCAAAAGATAGATGAAACTTGGCTTGAACAATTTAACTTAGTTAGAGGATTTATAAAGTAAATTTGTCTTTACTTACAGTTAAAGTGTATAATTAACAAGAATGGAAAGGTTGAAATATAACATCAAACTAAACTTCCAAAACCTTTTTATAACTCCCTGAATATAATTTATTTATTTTATGGGTTTTACGTCCGCTATTACGGCCTTACGGCCTTTCGGCCTTTCAGCTGACGAGTCCTTAAATATAACTGCTAGATAGCCTTATACATGTATATACAGTACAGGTAAAAATCACAGGTAGCTTTGGGTACTGCCCATTACATGTATGTGGGTTTTGCTGTTCATCACCTCTTAGGGTGTAGTGCACTACTTGTTTACCTGTAGTTTAAATGTAGTGCACTACTAGTTTAAACGTAGTGCACTACTAGTGCACTAGGTGTAAAGGTTAGCTTACACTCAACTGTATGTAAGATGTCTGTAACTGTACATTTTAAGTAAGACTTGGTGTGTTACGTAAGTGAAGCACATCAAGCTAATATTTTTACTTCTACTAGGTCCCTGCACCTGTTACTATTTTTAGTGGGGGCCTGTAAGGGACATGTATGGCTTTAGAAATGTTTTTTCAATATTTCATAATTTTATCACCAGAGGCGACCAGTGATCCTGCGAGGTGTGGATATTGGTCAATGTGTGGACAAATGGAGGTCGGTGAATTATCTGACCACCAAAGGAGGTGGGATGCCTGTTAAAATCCATGTATCTGCCACTCCACAGATGGATTTTATCAATAAAAACTTCACTTACAAGTAAGATTATAATCTATAGAAGGATTAAAGAATATTCATGTAGGCATAACGATACTGTTCAGAATCGATATGAATATTATGGTTGATCATCAGTTTAACATACACGTCAGTAGGTTACAAATTAACCATAATGTTATCAGTTCGTCAGAATTAAGGAGTCGGCTGACCAGAGGTCAGGTCATATCCTTGGTCAAACATCAAGATCAGATTTTGTTTTTTTTCACTCGTGAATATTTTGTGATGACATTATGAAGCAAATTTTATGGTCGAACTTATACAAGAGATAAACTGACCATAGATCAAGGTCACTGGGTCAAAGGTAAAGGTCATTTGGATTCATACGTCAAGGACAAAGTTGATATCTGACTATGAATCTGGCCCTTATAATTAGTTGTGGAGGTATTTATAGTTTGAACATAACCAATCAAAGATAACAAACAATTTTTTTTTACCAATCTTTCTATTTCCTTTAGCCCAGCAAATATGGAGGTGGAAGGAAATAAGAGTCACATCATAGTAAACGTATAATGTATATTTTTCTTCATTGCAATTGTTTTTATGTCGAAATGTCAAATACTAACCTCATTGAGCTTTCTGGGCTGTTTAATCATGCTTTTATACTGGCCTCACCATATATGAGAAATATATTCACAAAAATTGATTTTAGATTTTTGCATCCAATTTTCTAATTAAAAACCGATCAATTTATGATCAGGAATCGGCCAAACACTACAAAATCAGATAAACAAATTGAGATTACAGTACCTTTGTGATATTTCATTTAGGTTTGTCTAACATACTTTGATATTAGGCAAACAAACTTGTACACTTGACAACATTGGTTCTTGGAGAATTTCTCCAACTGGAGATTTTTCTGTTCTTGTTTTAAGTGAAACACTGTTAGCCACCTAAATTTATTAAAGTGATATTCTTATGTCTTTATCAATAGTAGTCCCTTACGAGTAAAATCATGGGAACTATAGGTTTCCTGTCCGTCTTGTACGTATGTATTAGTCCTCTACCAGTAAGACCGTGGGAACTATAGGTTTCCTGTCCGTCTTGTACGTATGTATTAGTCCTCTACCAGTAAAACCGTGGGAACTATAGGTTTCCTGTCCGTCTTGTACGTATGTATTAGTCCTCTACCAGTAAAATCGTGGGAACTATAGGTTCCTGTCCGTCTTGTACGTATGTATTAGTCCTCTACCAGTAAAACCGTGGGAACTATAGGTTTCCTGTCCGTCTTGTACGTATGTATTAGTCCTCTACCAGTAAAATCGTGGGAACTATAGGTTTCCTGTCCGTCTTGTACGTATGTATTAGTCCTCTACCAGTAAAACCGTGGGAACTATAGGTTTCCTGTCCGTCTTGTACGTATGTATTAGTCCTCTACCAGTAAAACTGTGGGTACTATAGGCTTCCTCTCTGTCTTGTACGTATGTATTAGTCCTCTACCAGTAAAACCGTGGGAACTATAGGTTTCCTCTCTGTCTTGTACGTATGTATTAGTCCTCCAACAGTAAAACCGTGGGAACTATAGGTTTCCTCTCTGTCTTGTACGTATGTATTGGTCCTCTACCAGTAAAACCATGGGAACTATAGGTTTCCTCTCTGTCTTGTACCTATGTATTTGTCCTCTACCAGTAAAACCGTGGGAACTATAGGTTTCCTGTCCGTCTTGTACGTATGTATTAGTCCTCTACCAGTAAAACTGTGGGTACTATAGGTTTCCTCTCTGTCTTGTACGTATGTATTAGTCCTCTACCAGTAAAACCGTGGGAACTATAGGTTTCCTCTCTGTCTTGTACGTATGTATGTTGGTAATATCAGTAGATTGGCAGTGCTCTAATGGCTTCATTCTTTGATGGGTCATGATCAATGTTCACACAATGATAAAGGACCATAATATCGGAGTTTCAGGGTCAAGGTCAAGGTCACTATTATGTTCGGGCCTGTAATGGACATGTATTACTTCAGTAACACCCAGTATGGTATTACTTCAGTAACACCCGGTATGGTATTACTTCAGTAACACCCAGTATGGTATTACTTCAGTAACACCCAGTATGGTATTACTTCAGTAACACCCGGTATGGTATTACTTCAGTAACACCCGGTATGGTATTACTTCAGTAACACCCAGTATGGTATTACTTCAGTAACATCCAGTATGGTATTACTTCAGTAACACCCGGTATGGTATTACTTCAGTAACACCCATTATGGTATTTCTTCAGTAACACCCAGTATGGTATTACTTCAGTAACACCCAGTAACACCCAGTATGGTATTACTTCAGTAACACCCGGTATGGTATTACTTCAGTAACACCCAGTATGGTATTACTTCAGTAACACCCAGTATGGTATTACTTCAGTAACACCCAGTATGGTATTTCTTCAGTAACACCCAGTATGGTATTACTTCAGTAACACCCAGTAACACCCAGTAACACCCAGTATGGTATTACTTCAGTTACACCCAATATGGTATTACTTAGTAACATTCCGTATGGTATTACTTCAGTAACACTCAGTATGGTATGGTATTACTTCAGTAACACCCAGTAACACCCAGTATGGTATTACTTCAGTAACACCCAGTAACACCCAATATGGTATTACTTCAGTAACACCCAGTTACACCCAATATGGTATTACTTAATAACATTCCGTATGGTATTACTTCAGTAACACTCAGTGTGGTATGGTATTACTTCAGTAACACCCAGTAACACCCAATATGGTATTACTTCAGTAACACCCAGTATGGTATTACTTCAGTAACACCCGGTATTGTATTACTTCAGTAACACCCAGTACGGTATTACTTCAGTAACACCCAGTACGGTATTACTTCAGTAACACCCAGTATGGTATTACTTTAGTAACACCCGGTATGGTATTACTTCAGTAACACTCAGTATGGTATTACTTCAGTAACACCCAGTATGGTATTACTTCAGTAACACCCAGTATGGTATTACTTCAGTAACACCCAGTAACACCCAGTACGGTATTACTTCAGTAACACCCAGTAACACCCAGTATGGTATTACTTCAGTAACACCCAGTATGGTATTACTTCAGTAACACCCGGTATGGTATTACTTCAGTAACACCCGGTATGGTATTACTTCAGTAACACCCGGTATGGTATTACTTCAGTAAAACCCGGTATGGTATTACTTCAGTAACACCTGGTATGGTATTACTTCAGTAACACCCAGTATGGTATTACTTCAGTAACACCCGGTATGGTATTACTTCAGTAACACCCGGTATGGTATTACTTCAGTAACACCCGGTATGGTATTACTTCAGTAACACCCGGTACGGTATTACTTCAGTAACACCCGGTACGGTATTACTTCAGTAACACCCAGTACGGTATTACTTCAGTAACACCCGGTATGGTATTACTTCAGTAACACCCAGTACGGTATTACTTCAGTAACACCCAGTACGGTATTACTTCAGTAACACCCGGTATGGTATTACTTCAGTAACACCCGGTATGGTATTACTTCAGTAACACCCAGTATGGTATTACTTCAGTAACACCCAGTATGGTATTACTTCAGTAACACCCAGTAACACCCAGTATGGTATTACTTCAGTAACACCCAGTATGGTATTACTTCAGTAACACCCGGTATTGTATTTCTTCAGTAACACCCAGTACGGTATTACTTCAGTAACACCCAGTACGGTATTACTTCAGTAACACCCAGTATGGTATTACTTTAGTAACACCCGGTATGGTATTACTTCAGTAACACTCAGTATGGTATTACTTCAGTAACACCCAGTATGGTATTACTTCAGTAACACCCAGTATGGTATTACTTCAGTAACACCCAGTAACACCCAGTACGGTATTACTTCAGTAACACCCAGTAACACCCAGTATGGTATTACTTCAGTAACACCCAGTATGGTATTACTTCAGTAACACCCGGTATGGTATTACTTCAGTAACACCCGGTATGGTATTACTTCAGTAACACCCGGTATGGTATTACTTCAGTAAAACCCGGTATGGTATTACTTCAGTAACACCCGGTATGGTATTACTTCAGTAACACCCGGTATGGTATTACTTCAGTAACACCCGGTATGGTATTACTTCAGTAACACCCGGTATGGTATTACTTCAGTAACACCCGGTACGGTATTACTTCAGTAACACCCAGTATGGTATTACTTCAGTAACACCCGGTACGGTATTACTTCAGTAACACCCAGTACGGTATTACTTCAGTAACACCCGGTATGGTATTACTTCAGTAACACCCAGTATGGTATTACTTCAGTAACACCCAGTATGGTATTACTTCAGTAACACCCAGTATGGTATTACTTCAGTAACACCCAGTATGGTATTACTTCAGTAACACCCAGTATGGTATTACTTCAGTAACACCCAGTATGGTATTACTTCAGTAACACCCAGTATGGTATTACTTCAATAACACCAAGTATGGTATTACTTCAGTAACACCCAGTATGGTATTACTTCAGTAACACCCAGTATGGTATTACTTCAGTAACACCCAGTAACACCCAGTATAGTTGTTGTATACTGATAGTGATCTATTCCATGATGATTAACATGATGTTATTCCTTTTTTCCTTACGTTTCAGATCTCTCCCATTTGACAAATTTGTGCAGAGAGCATCAGAAGATGAGCACGAGGAATTTTTTGAGACAAAAGTACGGTTTGACCACTTATATTTGCTAAAATATTTTGAGAATCAGATTAAGATGGTAGTCTTATGCTTAGAAAGACAAGTTTTGCAGCATTAATCGTCTTGATCTTCTGAGCATGTGCTTTTGAAAGGTTTCAAGCATTGTATATGTAAAGACGGTGATTGTTAACAAAATACCAAATACAAAGTTATATACCATATAGTTATGTGTGTTTTGTCTGGGTTAAGATGTCCTGACACTTTATCACTAGCCCTCCACCTCTGGGTAGCGAGATCGAAACCCACTTCGGACAGTTGCCTGGTACTGACCATAGGTCGGTGGTTTTTCTCCGGATACTCCGGCTTTCCTCTACCTCCAAAACCTGGCACGTCCTTAAATGACCCTGGCTGTTAATAGGACGTTAAAACAAAATAAACTAAACATCAATTTTGGGACCTCCTGGACATTGTTTTTGGTCAAAATTTTTGTTGTGGAAAAAAGATGGATAGAAGATTTGTTCAGCATTTTCAGTCCCAAAACATAAAGGTGTGTAAAATACATAGGGATTTACCATTAATAAGTTCAAATGTCTTGAAATTTCTCGGATTTTGACAAATGGCATAATTAATCTATAATGCAAGTGTGAGATTTAACAATTCGCAAGTGTGAGAGTGTATCTTTGTTCCACAGCGTCCTATATCTTGTTACAGAAACAACTTTTCAACATAGATGTATATTTAGAAATAATTATGTTAATTTATGAAGTTATTTAAGAGGTTATATACTGCATGGAGAAATGTCAAGGAATATGACCTAATGTTAAAGGGGCCTTAAGGCCTACTATTAATGTTAAGGTTTCATTTATGGAGGGCCATGTACTTCAGGTTTGTAATCAATTAGCTCCCTTGAATTTGCCATAGATTATCTCCCTTGAATATTTCCAATATTACTTTTAAGTGTTTTCAACAATGAAAGAAGTGGCAAATTAAAGTTGTTTGTTGTTTTAATTTCATTCTATATTGTATTTGTTAAATTTTTGTCAGTAAACTAAATCCTCAAAGGATGGCAGAATTTCATGAATTTGTCTTTATTATTTTTTGTTTACATGATTAGATTTTGATCAAGTGCTTATTTAAATGGTCAAATCCATTAAAACATGTTAAAAATCTGAACTGTCACTCACTCAGTGTGTTACAGGGATGCATCTGAATAATTTAAAACAATAAAAAAATTAGAGTATAAAAATAAGTTCAATCTCAAACAATTCAGCACTGGCAGGTACCAAGGATGAAACAATGCAGCAGCTCTAGGGTTAATCACTAAACTCATATCTATTAAAAAATCAGCAAAAACTCTCAAATTGATTTCCGTATAGGACTGCACGGTCATTTTTGTCTTTAACTTCACCAAAACAATCCTGTAACATCCTCAAAACATCATTTCTTCACGACGTTCATATGACCATGAATGTAAGATTGTGGTATTTGTAGACTGAGAGTTACTACTTGCGAGCACTGGGAGATGACCCAAGGAAGGACAAAGCTGACATCCATCAACAATTTCCTCAACTGGCAGATGACATCCAGTTCCCAAAATTTTTCCCTCCAGACAAATTCTTTTCCAGTGTGTTTCGGATAGCATCGAAGGGTACACAACTATGGACCCATTATGATGTAAGTATCCATATTTATTTCATTGTTCAGCAAACAAATATATTTTGTAGAAAAAGATTTATCAATTCAGATAGCTGTGATGAACCAAATGGCGACTGATTGGTTGTAGAACCATTGGATTTGTTATGGTCTTTACTAAGACTGTTTGATGGGCTGTTGTATCATGTGTCTGGTTCTTAGACTGTTTGATTGGCTGTTGTATCATCTGACTGGCTCTTAGACTGTTTGATTGGCTGTTGTATCATCTGACTGGCTCTTAGACTGTTTGATTGGCTGCTGTATCATCTGACTGGCTCTTAGACTGTTTGATTGGCTGTTGTATCATCTGACTGGCTCTTAGACTGTTTGATTGGCTGTTGTATCACCTGACTGGCTCTTAGACTGTTTGATTGGCCGTTGTATCATCTGACTGGCTCTTAGACTGTTTGATTGGCCGTTGTATCATCTGACTGGATTTTAGACTGTTTGATTGGCTGTTGTATCATCTGACTGGCTCTTAGACTGTTTGATTGGCTGTTGTATCATGTGACTGGCTCTTAGACATTTTAATTGGCTGTTGTATCATGTGTCTGGCTCTTAGACTGTTTGATTGGATGTTGTATCATGTGACTGACTCTTAACCTGTTTGATTGGCTGTTGTATCATGTGACTGGCTCTTAGACATTTTAATTGGCTGTTGTATCATGTGTCTGGCTCTTAGACTGTTTGATTGGCTGTTGTATCATCTGACTGGCTCTTAGACTGTTTGATTGGCTGTTGTATCATGTGACTGGCTCTTAGCCTGTTTGATTGGCTGTTGTATCATGTGACTGGCTCTTAGACATTTTAATTGGCTGTTGTATCATGTGTCTGGCTCTTAGACTGTTTGATTGGCTGTTGTATCATCTGACTGGCTCTTAGACTGTTTGATGGACTGTTGTATCATGTGTCTGGCTCTTTGACTGTTTGACTGGCTGTTGTATCATGTGTCTGGCTCTTAGACTGTTTGATGGACTGTTGTATCATGTGTCTGGCTCTTTGACATTTTAATTGGCTGTTGTATCATGTGTCTGGCTCTTAGACTGTTTGATTGGCCGTTGTATCATGTGTCTGGCTCTTAGACTGTTTGATGGACTGTTGTATCATGTGTCTGGCTCTTAGACATTTTAATTGGCTGTTGTATCATGTGTCTGGCTCTTAGACTGTTTGATTGGCTGTTGTATCATCTGACTGGCTCTTAGACTGTTTGATTGGCTGTTGTATCATGTGACTGGCTCTTAGACTGTTTGATTGGCTGTTGTATCATGTGACTGGCTCTTAGACTGTTTGATTGGCCGTTGTATCATGTGTCTGGCTCTTAGACTGTTTGATGGACTGTTGTATCATGTGTCTGGCTCTTTGACATTTTAATTGGCTGTTGTATCATGTGTCTGGCTCTTAGACATTTTAATTGGCTGTTGTATCATGTGTCTGGCTCTTAGACTGTTTGATTGGCTGTTGTATCATGTGACTGGCTCTTAGACTGTTTGATTGACTGTTGTATCATGTGACTGGCTCTTAGCCTGTTTGATTGACTGTTGTATCATCTGACTGGCTCTTAGACTGTTTGATTGGCTGTTGTATCATGTGACTGGCTCTTAGACTGTTTGATGGACTGTTGTATCATGTGTCTGGCTCTTAGACTGTTTGATTGGCTGTTGTATCATGTGTCTGGCTCTTTGACATTTTAATTGGCTGTTGTATCATGTGTCTGGCTCTTAGACTGTTTGATGGACTGTTGTATCATGTGTCTGGCTCTTAGACTGTTTGATTGGCTGTTGTATCATGTGTCTGGCTCTTAGACTGTTTGATTGGATGTTGTATCATGTAACTGGCTCTTAGACTGTTTGACTGGCTGTTGTATCATGTGTCTGGATATTAGACTGTTTGACTGGCTGTTGTATCATGTGACTGGCTCTTAGACATTTTAATTGGCTGTTGTATTGTTAATGATATATTGATTGGCTGATTTAAAGTTTTTTGTCCACACACACAACAGGTGATGGACAATCTACTAATCCAGGTTGTGGGACGGAAACGTGTTATTCTATATAGCCCAGCAGATGTTGACAAGATGTACCTGAATGGTAATTATAATCGAGATTTACCATAGTTTACTTTTGACTTCGTTAACATGTTCCCAATCAATTTTAAGAGAGACCATTTGTATCAAAATGTCAAGGAACAATTATCAAATATTGCTAAGAAATGAATGTAAATCTCAAAGTATTGAGAAAAAAAATTAAAATAATGTTGTTGAAAATGTTTAAATGAAAGGAATATTAAAGCTGACAACTCAAGTTAAATAGCTTTCATTTTGAAATAATAAAAAAAAAAAAAATGAAAAGGTTTGGAGATGTTCCCTGTGATAAATATGTATCTTCCGGTCACCGTTTCCAAGGAAGTGGCAGACATTTTAGTTGAAGTCTGCTTCGATACGTGACTGGGAATCTGTGCCTATCAGACAGTGGATTCCTGTTTGTTCTATGCAGACTTATACATGGCTATAAAGCTAGATAACACCCTAGAGCAGACTGTGAATTATTTTTCCTGAAACATTTGATAAAACTTGACCTTACAGGTGACAAGTCTGAAGTGTTAGACGTTGATAATCCAGACCCGGAGAGGTTTCCTAAGTTTCTGGAAGCGCACAGACATGAAGGAATTCTGGAACCTGGAGATATTCTCTTCATTCCTGGTGAGAGTAACTTATTATACCCCCCACTTAGGTGGAGGGGATTTATAAATAGTAATCCCTACTTTCTTGGAACCTGGAGATTTACTCTTCATTCCTGGTGAGAGTAACTAATTATAGCCTCACTTAGGGGGAGGGGATTTATAAATAGTAATCACTTGTTATACTGGAATTTGATTGTCCGTCCGTCCATCTGTCTGTAAACACAACAATGTACCGGCTACTCCTCCTAAACTACTGAGGGAATTTCAACAAAACTTTAAGGCATAACCCTTATACATTGTAGATGTACGTAATCTATATCTTGTTGTAATTTTGTGGTTACCATGGTAACCAGGTCACTATACTTCGTTTTTTGGGCAAGGGGGAATTTTGTCCAGTCAACTCATCATAAACCTGTAAACTGCTTCAAGTCAAACTACACAGGAGTGATAGGGACCATGTGTAAATGTGCATGAATGATATTTCCCTACAGAATTTTTAGCTCGTCTCTTTGAAGAAGAGTGAGAGCTTATGTCACTCCGGCGTCGGTGTTGGTTTTTCAAATGTTAAATTTTTGGTGCAAGTGTTGAAAGGCATAGTAATTTATGGTAATATGGTCCCTGTGGGGTTCAAACTATCCCCTGCCGGAGTTAAACTAAAAGATTTTTTGGAAAAAAAACAGATTTTTGAAAATTTTTGGACTTAGAAAATGTTTGCGTTAAGTTTTTGGTGCAAGTGTTGAAAGGTATTAATACATCACTTCATAATTGTACTAGGGTGCTGATAGTTGGTAATAGACTCCCTCTTGGGTTAAACTATCCCCTGCCGGAATTAAACTAAAAGATTTTTTTGGGAAAAAACCAGAATTTTCAAATTTTTGGACTTAGAATATTTCTGCGTTAAGTTTTTGGTGCAAGTGTTAAGAGGTTTTAATACATCACTTTATAATTGTACTAGGTTGCTGGTATTTGGCAATAGAGTCCCTATGGAGTAAGACAATCCCTTCCTGGAGTAAAACTTTAACAAAAAATTGGATTTTTTCTTTTTAAATCTGTGTTTTTTGTTTTTGTTTTTAAATCTTTGGACTTTATGTTAAGTTTATATTGTGAGTGTTGAAAGGCATAGTAATACATGGTATTAGGTTCCCTGTGGGGGTTAAACTATCCCTTGCCGGAGTTAAACTGAAATATTTTTTGGGGGAAAAAACACATTTTTTAAAATTTTTGTGCAAATGTTGAAAGCTATTAACACATCACTTTATGATTGTACTAGGGTGCTGATATTTGGTAAAAGAGTCCCTATGGAGTTACACTATCCCTTCTTGGGGTGAAACTGAAAATAAAACAATGTGAAAATGCTCACAATTGACAATTTATACCAGTCCACAGTTTTCAAGGGAGACAACTCTCATTAGGATAATATTTTGTCAAAAAATTGAAGAAATATGTCCAAAAGCAATTACATTTGTTTTTAATATATTCATTTAATCTACAACAGCATAGCTTGTCTCCCGAATGTTTGTCAATAAATAATTTATATATATATATAAATTGGTATGATTTTGAAAATTGCATGAATTCACAAAACATAATCTGATCAAGTAAACAATATAAATATTATTAATGCAATTTGCGAAACCATTCCAATAAATATATTTTAATTATTTATTGACAAACATTTGCGAGACGAGCTATGCTGTTCTCCAACAGCTCTTGTTGGTTTTATGGTTAACAGGTTTCAATACCCATATTCTTGTTGAAAACTTTGTCAATACAACTCGGACAACTCTTGTATAGCTATCAACCGATTTCATTTGAAATACACAGGAATGTTAGTGACTCATAATGTGTACATATGCATGCAGGTTTTTGCCGTGGTAACCCGTTCACTAAAAACAGGTTTTTGTTGGAAAATCTTCACCAGAGGGGCGGGGGATATGAGTTGGCCCTCTGGACGACAGTTCTAGTTCCCTTTGTCCGATCCTGCTTTCTCGGAACCTGGAGATATCCTCCCAATATTTCCTGTATTGGGCCCCACCCCTCAATCCCCTAGTGGGCCAAGCCCACTGTTCTTTCATTTTTACAGAAGAAGGATTTAAACCAATTTGATGCGTATTTTTACCAAGGGATTGATCACCGTGGTAAATATGCATGCACTTCCATTGTGTTATTCCTCATCACTGATTGGCTGGAAGCTTGATGTATTTACCTGTACATTTTTATTTGCATGCACTCCCATTGTGTTATTCCTCATCACTGATTGGCTGGAAGCTCGATGTTTTTACCTGTACATTTTTGTTTGCAGGCTTTCTTCTACTCAGGACTCGCTAGGTAGCACATCTTTGTGTTATACCCCAGTAATGGATGAATAGAATCTGATAAATAGAATATGTATTTTGTGTTAGTGAGAGTGGGACATATTATTTATCTAGATGCTACCAAGCTTTTGTGCATTATTTTAGCATTACAACAGTTTAGAGCATCCATCTAGGGAAGTCCTGGATACTGGTCTAGTCTCTGGTACATATTATTTCTGATGTGAACTACTTTTTCTAATCCTATGTTTATACGGTTCTTTTATCATAATCTGTTTCAGCACTGTGGTTCCACAATGTAATATACAAAGACTATGGCGTTGCTGTCAATGTGTTCTGGAAGCACTTGAACGATTCTCAGTACGATCACCGAGATATCTACGGTAACAAGGACCACGTCCCATTTTCAAGAGCACAACAAATTCTGGACAGAGCATTAAAGACTTTGGAAGAATTGCCAGAGGAATACCAAAGTTTCTACGGACATCGCCTCATCTCGAGAATCGAGAGGAAAGTGCTGCAGAAAGGCAAACCACCTTGATGAAAATAAAGAGATTTTAAGAAAAATATTTTAATATTTATTATATATTGATTATAATTTCTAGAATTTGTGCCATTCATTGAATATGACTAGGAAATCACTCAGATATTTACCATATCTATCTTCCTATTGTAAAAATATTGCAGTACTGTATTTATCCTCAAATAAGTCCCTTCCTTTTGTGTAAAAGTATTTCAGAACTATATTTATCCTCAAATAAGTCCCTTCCTTTTGTGTAAAAGTATTTCAGTACTGTATTTATCCTCAAATAAGTCCCTTCCTTTTGTGTAAAAGTATTGAAGTACTATATTTATCCTCAAATAAGTCCCTCCCTTTCATGTAAAAGTATTGAAGTACTGTATTTATCCTCAAATAAGTTCCTTCCTTTTGTGTAAAAGTATTTCAGTACTGTATTTATCCTCAAATAAGTCCCCTCCCCTTTGTATAAAAGTATTGCAGTACTGTATTTATCCTCAAATAAGTCCCTTCCTTTTGTGTAAAAGTATTTCAGTACTAAATTTATCCTCAAATAAGTCCCTCCCTTTCATGTAAAAGTATTGAAGTACTGTATTTATCCTCAAATAAGTCCCCTCCCCTTTGTATAAAAGTATTGCAGTACTGTATTTATCCTCAAATAAGTTCCTTCCTTTTGTGTAAAAGTATTTCAGTACTGTATTTATCCTCAAATAAGTCCCCTCCCCTTTGTGTAATAGTATTGCAGTACTGTATTTATCCTCAAATAAGTCCCTTCCTTTTGTGTAAAAGTATTGCAGTACTGTATTTATCCTCAAATAAGTCCCCTCCCCTTTGTATAAAAGTATTGCAGTATGTATTTATCCTCAAATAAGTCCCCTCCCCTTTGTATAAAAGTATTGCAGTACTGTATTTATCCTCAAATAAGTCCCTTCCTTTTGTGTAAAAGTATTTCAGTACTATATTTATCCTCAAATAAGTCACCTTCCTTTTGTGTTAAAAGTATTGCAGTACTGTATTTATCCTCAAACTACAACTGTCATCCGGGGGCCACCACATACCCCCCTGCCGCCAAGAAGGTTATTTGTAGAATAATGAAGTTTATTATACCCCCGCAACAAAGTTAGGGGGGTATACTGGAATCTGGTTGTCTGTCCGTCCGTCCGTCCGTCTGTAGACGCATTTTGTCCGGACAACTCCTCCTAAACCGATGGGCCGATTCCGATGAAACTTCACACAAATATTAATGATCATGTGTAGATGTGGATGCCACTTTATTTTTCTCAAAATTATGGTTGCTATGGCAACTGCTCACTATAAACAGGTTTTCTGATAAGAACCATAACTTTAAGTTTGTCCGGACAACTCCTCCTAAACTAAATGGCCAATTTCAATGAAACTTCACACAAATATAGAGGACCATGTGTAGATGTGCATGCCACTTTCTTTTTTTTTCAAAATTATGGTTGCTATGGCAACTGGTCACTATAAACAGGTTTTCCGATAAGAACCATAACTTTAAGTTTGTCCGGACAACTCCTCCTAAACTAAATGGCCAATTTCAATGAAACTTCACACAAATATAGAGGACCATGTGTAGATGTGCATGCCACTTTTTTTTCTTTCAAAATTATGGTTGCTATGGCAACTGCTCACTGTAAACAGGTTTTCTGATAAGAACCATAACTTTAAGTTTGTCCGGACAACTCCTCCTAAACTAAATGGCCAATTTCAATGAAACTTCACACAAATATAGAGGACCATGTGTAGATGTGCATGCCGCTTTCTTTTTTTTCAAAATTATGGTTGCTATGGCAACTGGTCACTATAAACAGGTTTTATGATAAGAACCATAACTTTAAGTTTGTCCGGACAACTCCTCCTAAACTAAATGGCCAATTTCAATGAAACTTCACACAGATATAGAGTACCATGTGTAGATGTGCATGCCACTTTTTTTTTCAAAATTATGGTTGCTATGGCAACTGCTCACTATAAACAGGTTTTCTGATAAGAACCATCACTTTAAGTTTGTCCGGACAACTCCTCCTAAACTAAATGGCCAATTTCAATGAAACTTCACACAAATATAGAGGACCATGTGTAGATGGGCAACTGGTCACTATAAACAGGTTTTCCGATAAGAACCATAACTTTAAGTTTGTCCGGACAACTCCTCCTAAACTAAATGGCCAATTTCAATGAAACTTCACACAAATATAGAGGACCATGTGTAGATGTGCATGCCGCTTTCTTTTTTTTCAAAATTATGGTTGCTATGGCAACTGCTCACTGTAAACAGGTTTTCTGATAAGAACCATAACTTTAAGTTTGTCCGGACAATTCCTCCTAAACTAAATGGCTGATTTCCACTTTTTTTTTTTTCAAAATTATGGTTGCTATGGCAACTGCTCACCATAAACAGGTTTTCTGATAAGAACCATAACTTTAAGTTTGTCCGGACAACTCCTCCTAAACTAAATGGCCAATTTCAATGAAACTTCACACAAATATAGAGGACCATGTGTAGATGTGCATGCCACTTTCTTTTTTTTCAAAATTATGGTTGCTATGGCAACTGGTCACTATAAACAGGTTTTCCGATAAGAACCATAACTTTAAGTTTGTCCGGACAACTCCTCCTAAACTAAATGGCCAATTTCAATGAAACTTCACACAAATATAGAGGACCATGTGTAGATGTGCATGCCGCTTTCTTTTTTTTCAAAATTATGGTTGCTATGGCAACTGGTCACTATAAACAGGTTTTCTGATAAGAACCATAACTTTAAGTTTGTCCGGACAACTCCTCCTAAACTAAATGGCCGATTTCCACTTTTTTTTCCTTCAAAATTATGGTTGCTATGGCAACTGCTCACCATAAACAGGTTTTCTGATAAGAACCATAACTTTAAGTTTGTCCGGACAACTCCTCCTAAACTAAATGGCCAATTTCAATGAAACTTCACACAAATATAGAGGACCATGTGTAGATGTGCATGCCACTTTCTTTTTTTTCAAAATTATGGTTGCTATGGCAACTGGTCACTATAAACAGGTTTTCCGATAAGAACCATAACTTTAAGTTTGTCCGGACAACTCCTCCTAAACTAAATGGCCAATTTCAATGAAACTTCACACAAATATAGAGGACCATGTGTAGATGTGCATGCCACTTTTTTTTTCTTTCAAAATTATGGTTGCTATGGCAACTGCTCACTGTAAACAGGTTTTCTGATAAGAACCATAACTTTAAGTTTGTCCGGACAACTCCTCCTAAACTAAATGGCCAATTTCAATGAAACTTCACACAAATATAGAGGACCATGTGTAGATGTACATGCCACTTTCTTTTTTTTTCAAAATTATGGTTGCTATGGCAAATGGTCACTATAAACAGGTTTTCCGATAAGAACCATAACTTTAAGTTTGTCCGGACAACTCCTCCTAAACTAAATGGCCAATTTCAATGAAACTTCACACAAATATAGAGGACCATGTGTAGATGTGCATGCCACTTTTTTTTTCTTTCAAAATTATGGTTGCTATGGCAAATGGTCACTATAAACAGGTTTTCCGATAAGAACCATAACTTTAAGTTTGTCCGGACAACTCCTCCTAAACTAAATGGCCAATTTCAATGAAACTTCACACAAATATAGAGGACCATGTGTAGATGTGCATGCCACTTTCTTTTTTTCTTTCAAAATTATGGTTGCTATGGCAACTGCTCACTGTAAACAGGTTTTTCTGATAAGAACCATAACTTTAAGTTTGTCCGGACAACTCCTCCTAAACTAAATGGCTGATTTCCACTTTTTTTTTTCTTCAAAATTATGGTTGCTATGGCAACTGCTCACCATAAACAGGTTTTCTGATAAGAACCATAACTTTAAGTTTGTCCGGACAACTCCTCCTAAACTAAATGGCCAATTTCAATGAAACTTCACACAAATATAGAGGACCATGTGTAGATGTGCATGCCACTTTCTTTTTTTTCAAAATTATGGTTGCTATGGCAACTGGTCACTATAAACAGGTTTTCCGATAAGAACCATAACTTTAAGTTTGTCCGGACAACTCCTCCTAAACTAAATGGCCAATTTCAATGAAACTTCACACAAATATAGAGTACCATGTGTAGATGTGCATGCCACTTTTTTTTTCTTTCAAAATTATGGTTGCTATGGCAACTGCTCACTGTAAACAGGTTTTCTGATAAGAACCATAACTTTAAGTTTGTCCGGACAACTCCTCCTAAACTAAATGGCCAATTTCAATGAAACTTCACACAAATATAGAGGACCATGTGTAGATGTACATGCCACTTTCTTTTTTTTCAAAATTATGGTTGCTATGGCAAATGGTCACTATAAACAGGTTTTCCGATAAGAACCATAACTTTAAGTTTGTCCGGACAACTCCTCCTAAACTAAATGGCCAATTTCAATGAAACTTCACACAAATATAGAGGACCATGTGTAGATGTGCATGCCACTTTTTTTTTCTTTCAAAATTATGGTTGCTATGGCAAATGGTCACTATAAACAGGTTTTCCGATAAGAACCATAACTTTAAGTTTGTCCGGACAACTCCTCCTAAACTAAATGGCCAATTTCAATGAACCTTCACACAAATATAGAGTACCATGTGTAGATGTGCATGCCACTTTTTTTTTCTTTCAAAATTATGGTTGCTATTGCAACTGCTCACTGTAAACAGGTTTTCTGATAAGAACCATAACTTTAAGTTTGTCCGGACAACTCCTCCTAAACTAAATGGCTGATTTCCACTTTTTTTTTTTTCTCAAAATTATGGTTGCTATGGCAACTGCTCACCATAAACAGGTTTTCTGATAAGAACCATAACTTTAAGTTTGTCCGGACAACTCCTCCTAAACTAAATGGCCAATTTCAATGAAACTTCACACAAATATAGAGGACCATGTGTAGATGTGCATGCCACTTTCTTTTTTTTCAAAATTATGGTTGCTATGGCAACTGGTCACTATAAACAGGTTTTCCGATAAGAACCATAACTTTAAGTTTGTCCGGACAACTCCTCCTAAACTAAATGGCCAATTTCAATGAAACTTCACACAAATATAGAGGACCATGTGTAGATGTGCATGCCGCTTTCTTTTTTTTCAAAATTATGGTTGCTATGGCAACTGGTCACTATAAACAGGTTTTCTGATAAGAACCATAACTTTAAGTTTGTCCGGACAACTCCTCCTAAACTAAATGGCCGATTTCCACTTTTTTTTCCTTCAAAATTATGGTTGCTATGGCAACTGCTCACCATAAACAGGTTTTCTGATAAGAACCATAACTTTAAGTTTGTCCGGACAACTCCTCCTAAACTAAATGGCCAATTTCAATGAAACTTCACACAAATATAGAGGACCATGTGTAGATGTGCATGCCGCTTTTTTTTTTTTCAAAATTATGGTTGCTATGGCAAATGGTCACTATAAACAGGTTTTCTGATAAGAACCATAACTTTAAGTTTGTCCGGACAACTCCTCCTAAACTAAATGGCCAATTTCAATGAAACTTCACACAAATATAGAGTACCATGTGTAGATGTGCAGGCCACTTTCTTTTTTTTTCTCAAAATTATGGTTGCTATGGCAACTGCTCACTAAAACAGGTTTTCTGATAAGAACCATAACTTTAAGTTTGTCCGGACAACTCCTCCTAAACTAAATGGCCAATTTCAATGAAACTTCACACAAATATAGAGGACCATGTGTAGATGTGCATGCCACTTTCTTTTTTTTCAAAATTATGGTTGCTATGGCAACTGGTCACTATAAACAGGTTTTCCGATAAGAACCATAACTTTAAGTTTGTCCGGACAACTCCTCCTAAACTAAATGGCCAATTTCAATGAAACTTCACACAAATATAGAGGACCATGTGTAGATGTGCATGCCGCTTTCTTTTTTTTCAAAATTATGGTTGCTATGGCAACTGGTCACTATAAACAAGTTTTCTGATAAGAACCATAACTTTAAGTTTGTCCGGACAACTCCTCCTAAACTAAATAGCCGATTTCCACTTTTTTTTCCTTCAAAATTATGGTTGCTATGGCAACTGCTCACCATAAACAGGTTTTCTGATAAGAACCATAACTTTAAGTTTGTCCGGACAACTCCTCCTAAACTAAATGGCCAATTTCAATGAAACTTCACACAAATATAGAGGACCATGTGTAGATGTGCATGCCACTTTCTTTTTTTTCAAAATTATGGTTGCTATGGCAACTGGTCACTATAAACAGGTTTTCCGATAAGAACCATAACTTTAAGTTTGTCCGGACAACTCCTCCTAAACTAAATGGCCAATTTCAATGAAACTTCACACAAATATAGAGGACCATGTGTAGATGTGCATGCCACTTTTTTTTTCTTTCAAAATTATGGTTGCTATGGCAACTGCTCACTGTAAACAGGTTTTCTGATAAGAACCATAACTTTAAGTTTGTCCGGACAACTCCTCCTAAACTAAATGGCCAATTTCAATGAAACTTCACACAAATATAGAGGACCATGTGTAGATGTACATGCCACTTTCTTTTTTTTCAAAATTATGGTTGCTATGGCAAATGGTCACTATAAACAGGTTTTCCGATAAGAACCATAACTTTAAGTTTGTCCGGACAACTCCTCCTAAACTAAATGGCCAATTTCAATGAAACTTCACACAAATATAGAGGACCATGTGTAGATGTGCATGCCACTTTTTTTTTCTTTCAAAATTATGGTTGCTATGGCAAATGGTCACTATAAACAGGTTTTCCGATAAGAACCATAACTTTAAGTTTGTCCGGACAACTCCTCCTAAACTAAATGGCCAATTTCAATGAACCTTCACACAAATATAGAGTACCATGTGTAGATGTGCATGCCACTTTTTTTTTCTTTCAAAATTATGGTTGCTATTGCAACTGCTCACTGTAAACAGGTTTTCTGATAAGAACCATAACTTTAAGTTTGTCCGGACAACTCCTCCTAAACTAAATGGCTGATTTCCACTTTTTTTTTTTTTCAAAATTATGGTTGCTATGGCAACTGCTCACCATAAACAGGTTTTCTGATAAGAACCATAACTTTAAGTTTGTCCGGACAACTCCTCCTAAACTAAATGGCCAATTTCAATGAAACTTCACACAAATATAGAGGACCATGTGTAGATGTGCATGCCACTTTCTTTTTTTTCAAAATTATGGTTGCTATGGCAACTGGTCACTATAAACAGGTTTTCCGATAAGAACCATAACTTTAAGTTTGTCCGGACAACTCCTCCTAAACTAAATGGCCAATTTCAATGAAACTTCACACAAATATAGAGGACCATGTGTAGATGTGCATGCCGCTTTCTTTTTTTTCAAAATTATGGTTGCTATGGCAACTGGTCACTATAAACAGGTTTTCTGATAAGAACCATAACTTTAAGTTTGTCCGGACAACTCCTCCTAAACTAAATGGCCGATTTCCACTTTTTTTTCCTTCAAAATTATGGTTGCTATGGCAACTGCTCACCATAAACAGGTTTTCTGATAAGAACCATAACTTTAAGTTTGTCCGGACAACTCCTCCTAAACTAAATGGCCAATTTCAATGAAACTTCACACAAATATAGAGGACCATGTGTAGATGTGCATGCCGCTTTTTTTTTTTTCAAAATTATGGTTGCTATGGCAAATGGTCACTATAAACAGGTTTTCTGATAAGAACCATAACTTTAAGTTTGTCCGGACAACTCCTCCTAAACTAAATGGCCAATTTCAATGAAACTTCACACAAATATAGAGTACCATGTGTAGATGTGCAGGCCACTTTCTTTTTTTTTTCAAAATTATGGTTGCTATGGCAACTGCTCACTAAAACAGGTTTTCTGATAAGAACCATAACTTTAAGTTTGTTCGGACAACTCCTCCGAAACAGAAAGGCCAATTTCAATGAAACTTCACATAAATATAGAGGACCATGTGTAGATGTGCATGCCACTTTATTTTTTTTTCAAAATTATGGTTGCTATGGCAACTGGTCACTATATTACTGGGTTATCTTAGTTAGCCTCTAATTAACAGTTCCAATTCACCATTGACTCGTGCAGATTGCGGGGGTATTAGTCAGCCATCCTGGCGACAGTTCTAGTTGTATGTAGTCTTGTAAATCGGGTTAGGGTCAATATAGCTTTCCAAAACGGAGAGGTCAATTCTACCTCTTTAGGTTAAGCACATCTACAATGTATAAGGACTGATAAGTTAACTGAAATCTCATTGCATTTATAAACAACTAATTGTAATTGGAAACCATTACAGAAGTCCCCCAAATGCCTTGCATACGCCTCAAGATGCATATTTGGTGGCTATGGCAACACAACCCATGCAGTTGAATTTGCATTCCCCTAAAACCTATATACCAAACAAATTTTCATAGAAATCAAACAATAGCTAAATTTCGACCTATCTGAAGCCTCTGTGTTGTTACTATGACAGCCAAACCCATACAGTTGAATTTGAAGTCCCCTAATACCCATATATATACCAATTTTCATTGCAAAAGTGACCAATGTCCCATGGTGTACCTACATACCAAATTTGATTAAAATTGGTCATATTTAAGTCTCGAACAATCAGAGGCCAGGAAATCGTTGCCTTTTTTTCCCAAAAGATAAACGCTGCCATTATTTTTGCAGTGCCATACTTCACCTATATCAATAATTTCATCAAAATCAGACAATACAATGTATCTATATTTCGACCAATCAGATGTCATCTCTATGGCGGCCATTTTGATTTAATTTCAACTTTTTTTTTCTTTTTTTTTTTTTTTTTTTTACAAAATTAAGTTAATCTTGTAACCATCCCTCAAACAAAGTTTTATTGAATTCCATTGAATAGTAAAAGTTGAATTCCATTAAATAGTAATAGAGTTATAGCAAATTACTTTTTAAGCCATAGCAAATTACTTTTTAAGCCATAGCAAATTACTTTTTAAGCCAATCTGAGGCTGTGGCAGATATACCGATAACTGATCATAAAAAAGGGTCCATTTCGCATCCCTTTACCATGATGAATATATAGAAGGGAAACCAATTTGTGTCGCCCAAAAGGGACATAACTTTCTGAAAAGGGGAGGTAACTAAACATGATACAGATATAAATGCACATCCACTTTGTATAAGGATCATTGCCAGAAGGTTTTGTTGAAATTCCCTCAGTAGTTTAGGAGAAGTAGCTGGTACATCGTTGTGTCTACAGCTTCTATGACTTCAATGAATACAAAACTCTGTTTTTTTTTAATAACTTTAATTTATGTACAAAGTTATGAAGGATGATGGTTTAATGTGTTTTTGTACATCAACACAAGTCTATCAGCTACAACAACTCACATCACGATCACATAATACTGTGGACAGATGTGGCCACAAAATATACCACCCAAAGTACGGGCCAACATATCGGACAACATTATCTAAAATTCTTGTCCTGTTCCATTCCAAAACTATGGGGCAAAATATCAGACCATTTCATCTTAAGACTAATCTTGTTCAATACTACGTTAACCCAAAATATGAGGCAGAATAACGCAGGATTTCAACTCAATTCTTATCTTTTAGATTTTAACCCAAAGTAAGTGACACACGATCAAATGATATCATCTTAATTCATCTCATCTTAATTCCAAACTTGTTCAAGGCACTTCAAGAAGAATTCTATTTGTAGCAATCTAACAAATATAAAATTCAACGTCATCAAAATAAAGTTTGTGTTTGTAGTTTATTATAAGAAAGGCGGATGAGTATATGAATATTGGGTAAATGTTTTGGAAACCTTTCTCGTTAAAATACATTTGAGTCTTGTTAACCTCAGAACCAGTAAAGATTGGACTTTAGCGTAATCCCGATTTTATCCGGTGTGATGGGAGGTGGCTGGATTGACGAGATGTAACCATTATAATACAGGATGAAATGACATTATGCTTGAATACATATTATACCAATACTGACTCCGATTTTAATATACAAATATAAAACAAACACACAGTTGACTTCTCAAACCTCTTTAAACTCGGTTCCTGCATATGGATTTTCAGTGGCTAAATTAAAGCATTTTAGATGATTATAATTTTTCTCATGCATATTCATGTTATGTAAATTTATAGTCGTGAATATTCATTATTTGTATTATTGAACTATCAAATATATAGCAAAATATTTGTTTTATTTTATGAAGTAAGAATGAAAATTTTCCTAACTGAAACAAATGCAAATTCCTGTTCAAACTAGCAATTATATACATTAAAATCTATAATTAAAATTTTGAGAATTTATTTTAAAATAATGTTAAAAAATAGTTATGAATTTATGTAAAATGCTTTCAAAACTAAACATTATAAATTAAGTCGGCTTAATTTTTCAGATATAAAAAGTAAATAAATGCATTTATTAACTCTTCACCTAGGGACAATTTGGATAAGATGAGTTTCATATAAGTTCAGAGAACTTAATTTTATAATTAATAATCAATATTATCACAATACAAATTTTAACACCTAGTTAAATGATCTGGCATGGGAAAGTTGAAGGCTTTAATTATATTGACTATTTAGATGATTTTATTCAATGCCATCAAGAAGTATCATCACGTATCTACCATAATCATTCAGCAATTAATCCACGCCTTGTTATAAACCCACTACTACAGTTCATTAAAATGCTAAAAAAACACTTTTCCATGATATTGCAATTAGCCCATCCCTTATATTCTCAGCCCAATCGGCTGGCTGACAGTCAAATAAGGGAAGTAACTCCGATATATAAGAATGATCTCTGAAGTCAAAGACAGTCCCTCGGCTTATTACAAGGATAGGTATAGAATGATTTCCAAGTGAAGAGACATGCTCTGGGTCACTTTAAAGCTGTAACAACATTTATACCTACATGTAGGTAAATATTTATTTATCTAGTGTATACATACCTAAAGCTTGATTATATATTCTTATAGAGAACACTTCGCACCGGATTCTATTTATAGCAAATATATGTCATCCTTGTGTGTTGATATGCATGTCAGCATAAAATTTGAAGTATAAAAAAAAAGATATTACCTGGTAAAGTGGTTTTAAAAATTTCTGAAATTGTTTCTACAATAAAGTTTTTAATGAATGAATACTTTCAATTCATTTTTTCAATTCTAGAATTTGATTAAGATTTCATATTTTGAATCTTTAAAATACAAATGAAATCATACATATTCAAAAATTATCCATTATCATCCTTATTTTTCATTTATGAAACTTCTGATGCACATGGATTGAATTACAATACAAGTTTTTAAAAATAGTGGGTGGACACTACATTACAAAAGCAATATGACAATGAACGAACATACTTTAATATATATTTTATTGTAGTTAAGTAAATGTGTTTAAACTTTACAAGACGCAGGTTAACATACACAAACATGTACAGGAATAACAAAATTTTGACCGGTATCTTCAAAGGTGAAGGCTAATACAAAAATCATGTACAAGTATTACAACAGGCAATGCTCGGAAAGCATTTCCTCTCAAGATCCACTACAATGTGAGTAATTTAATTACATGTTATTAATGATCTTTAATTATAATAATATATGTAACATGATTTTAAAAGCTGGGTTCTAACATTGTAGGTTTAAAATGATCATGCAGTTTCTCAACTGACCACAAGAATCTTTTCTGTTTATATCAGTTCTAGGTCTTTTAAGACATCTTCTAGATGTATAAATTCAAATAATTTGACTAGTAGTATTTAATATTGAATTTGGTTACTCAAGAACTTTGAAGAATTCTCCTTGCCAAACTTAACATCAATGCATTCTTTCATAGTTTTAATTTTCCAACCAATCATCTATGAAAATTTGGATTTTTTTTCTCTTAAAACAGTGTAGCTGTAACAAAGCATATTTTCATTATTCTACGTCTCAAAATAATTGTTGACGATTTAAAACTGTGAAGAACCCAACTTTTTTTACATGCTATTAATTCCATTTTATGGACAGAATGATCATAACAGTAACGGAATAATGAAGTGCACATTAATGATTTCTAGATAACATACAACATTTAATTTGCAATGTTTATACGGACTTGTAATGTAAAATTTGTCTAACCTGACACAAGGTTTCTAGATGGCTAAAAACTGGAGGGGTTACAGGAAGTATTCTATCCCAGTAAACCATCAAACCACAGAATGCAGTCATTTAGTTTCTGGCCCCATGTCCTAAATTTGTATTAGCTGTAAATGTCCTGTTGCTGGCAGCTTCTATCATTTCTACCTGGTATCACAATCACTGTCTGAAGGTGGACCAGCACCCGTTACCTGCAGTCATCATAGACCATACTCTCAATGAATAATTATTAGCAAAGCCACGATGTATATCACATGTGTACCCAGTACAATGACCAATTGTACACATATGGTACATAATCATGTACTATAACACAATCATTATTAAGATATGGTAAATGTTTTCGGAGAAAAAAGACAAAATCTGTTTCCTGATTATGAGCCAGATGTGTCCAGATTTTCAGTATTTGATCAGGAAACCTCTCTAATCCAGAACTTTTTGTGACTTTGGCTGGGATCGCTAATTATCAGGTTAAACAAGGTCTACATTACATTGCTACATCTGTAAGTTTTCGACATATAACTGGCCATATCTGTTGATAGATTTATAAGCAATAATGAGATATACATGGACAGAGATAAAAAAATACCTCCTATAGAAAAGTTATAAAGAGATCAAAGATGGATGTCCTTTGTTCACGGAAAACTTCCAAATTTTTGTTTCAACATTGCTAGACTTTTATTCTTTTGCTCATATAAACAAAACAGTACTAGGACACACAATCACTGGTTCCATCAATGCTGATAAAAATACCCATTACTTTGTTTGATCAAAACAACGATAAATACCTAATTCAAATGATGTTCACCTGACTAGAACAGTGTGCATCACCTCTTTAATATTTTAAGAAAATTCAAAAATTAAAAATCATTAAAGGAATGGAAGAGTAATTAATTTTGAAAGAAAAACAAAAATCTTCTGGTAGCAGACACAAATATCAGATTTTCAACCTCCTGATTCATACAAACATTACCTTAAAATTATATATATATGTAAAAATGGCTGAAAGTCAAAGGGAGATAATCCGATACATTTTTATCTTTATGATACAATACATTCTGTTTTAATATCACATTGTCATGTGTCAAGAGAACATGATATTAAACAAAAAGTGTTATTAAGCAGAATATGATATAAAACATAAAAAAATGAAAGCACAGACAGAGACATAACATTTTTAACTGGTTGATGTTGGGATGACGTAAATATAGCATAAATGTATCTCCTATATACTGATAACATGTGTTTCAGAGGGAGAGATCAGCTTGTTGTAAAAGATTCCTGTTTTTAATGAATGTTACCTTGGTATTTCTCTTTAGATTTACTAAAATTTATGAAAAAAAAAGTCAAATCATAGACTTAGCTAAAACTTATGAAGGAAAAAATAATAATAATTTAGTGAAATCTTAAGTGAATATTGGAAATCTTTATCAGTAATCAATACATTATCTTCTAAGAACATTTACATCATCATTCTTTTCCATTTTTTAATTTCTCATTTATGTGGGATTACTTCATGGACAAAATAAACTAAATAAGGTTTAGACTGTCATATTGACTAGAGACAATTTTGATTAAGTTTCCATGAAATTTCAAATTTTACTCTTAAAGGGATAATTATTGTTATTATCATCTAGATTCAATTAAAATTAAAACCTTCATAATATTCTGTAAGCTACAAAAGCGCAGTGAAATTTCATCACACATTTCCTTCCTCCCTGGAACTTTATTCCCAGAGAGAGTTTCTGTGGACATTTGATACCTATTTTAGGTAAGCAAAACACTAACGGACGATATATTTATATGTTAAATGGAAGCCGTGTTACCGTTGACGAATTTGATAAAGTAGTAAATAGGAAAATATTGATCAACTGATAAATGACTATGGCATATATTATGTCATTCAAAAACTTTCAGTACAAATATGGCAAATGGAAATAAAGGAGATTATACTAATACATTTCAACAACACAATGGAAACCAAGTACACGTAATTTTGGTTTTTCAATACTAACAATTCATGCAGCTTACAAAATACATTCATCTGAATGAGCAAAAATGAAAAGGCTTTTTTTTTTTTTTTTTTTAAATAATACAAAAGGAATTTTTGGTCACATATGTTATCCTCTTCAGCAAATATAAAGCTATGTAAATACAAAATGCTTCCATTTTTTTTGCGTTGTTTACAGTTCCTGCTGCACAAATTAAGCACTCACCAAACCAAACAATACTATGTCTAAATATGAATTGTTTGCATAATTTTCACTTTTTATATCCATATACAGTAGGTATAATTATAAGATTGTTTGATGACATTTTCACTCGAGTGTGAATCTTTAAATCACACATTGTCGGAGTTATCTTCTACAATCTACTTAGGATTTCACCCATCTGCGCTGCGTCAACTTTTCCGCTTCCCTTTCTGTTGTGATATCGACCCTTAAATTAGCCATGTGGAAAGTTTATCTTCACTTAGGCAGCAAAAAGGGAAACACTTAGAAAGACAGCAATTTTTCCCTCCAAATTATACGGAAGTCGGCATCACTAAAATCCTCTGTTGCAAAAGCATGTCGTGTGACAAGGGGCAATTGCAGAAGAGATTCCAGATCAAGGCACAATAAATAGATTCATCTTTAAAAATATCACAGTCACAGGTTACCAATACCAGCATTAAGGTTTAGGATCCACCAGTATCAAATGTTCCATCCTGCTTGTTCCCAAATGCATGGGTTCATTTATTCCTCAACCAAATCTCTCACAGACATATGCAAAATTTTTAATTTTTTTTTTGTCTAATTTGCATATTTACATAATTTCTTGCATATAAGAGATTTGGATTTTTATGCAAAGATAATTTCGCATATTTGCATATTCATGAGTTGGAAATGACAGCAGAGGAATATACTATGAAGCCTTCATTTTACCGTGATAAAACTCAATCATTCCGGTCTGGTACAAAGATCCACGTTTCCTCTTATGTTTTAGGAATAAAAAGGCAGAACAGATGATTTGTGAAGTGTTCTTACTTCCTTTTCCTCATTCTCTCACTTGTATTCTGGATACAGAGTACAACATACTTGTTTTTGCAAAGGCATTTTTTTGAGTCCACCAGTTTGCCTTTCTCCAAGTCAGATGCCATGCCCTTTGATAGCCTAAATCCTGAATGCCAGTCAAGACAAGAAAACTCACGTTGCATTCTACCTTGAGAGTCAGATCCGTGCCAAACATATTTCAATGGCCTATTTGGAAAAGCAAGAGAAGGAAATTAGATAACTGTCCTGAAAAAGTATAGACAACCTTATTTTTAAAACACCATAAGCCACTTCCATCTACTTAGAGTATTTGATTCTACATTATTATAATTGGGGTCTTGTGATGGAGAGGTTTGAAAATTTTGTCAACTTGACCCCTTTTTGCTCGCCCTTCAGGTCCCTGGGAGGGGGAGGGGGGAGGAGCAATTAATTCAAAATTTTGGTTGAAATTTGGCCATGGAAGCTTTCAGTAAAATTTCATCGAAATTGGTTCAGGTGACCTAAAGGAAGTTGTCTGGACAATATTCAGTCTATAATATTACCTGAAAACGGAATCTTTGCCATAAAAAGTATGAATCATGACACAGATGGACAGACGGACGGACTGACTATACACACCTTTCACTTCTTTCCATATGTATAATAAGATATCAAATTAGCTAATCACTCATCTTTTTCATATTCAGAACCAACAGTTCTTTCAAATACCCAGTGAAACTATTAACTAACACTCATAATTTATTTTGATTAAATCATCAGAAAATTGATAAGTTATTTGATCAGAATCACATTCATTATCTGTACTTACCACTTAGGACTTGTTAGAACATTTTGTCCATCAAAGGAGTAGATTGGCACTGATCTATTGAAGACTCCGCCATTGCCATCGAGCATTTGGTTCCAAGAATCAAACAGTATTTGATCCTGCAGGAAAACACAATTAATAAAACAGCTTTGTTCTGGTACAGCTTACCATTAAAGAAGGCATTGCAGGCAATACAAATTTCCTCACAAGTATACCTGCTGAGATGTCAACCTATAGCCTATCCTGTACCTTGGCCTTGACCTTAGCACCCTTATATATTAACTTGTCCTTGACCTTAGCACCCTTATATATTAACTTGTCCTTGACCTTAGCACCCTTATATATTAACTTGTCCTTGACCTTAGCACCCTTATATATTAACTTGTCCTTGACCTTAGCAACCTTATATATTAACTTATCCTTGACCTTAGCACCCTTATATATTAACTTGTCCTTGACCTTAGCACCCTTATATATTAACTTGTCCTTGACCTTAGTGTAACAGAGAGCATGATTAATTAAATTTAAATCACTGCCTCCGCTAGGGATCGAACCCGGGACCTCTGGCTTACTAGTCTTACGCTCAACCGATCGAGCTAAAGAGAAGATCTCTCTAGCCGAGTGGTATATTGCGGCTAGTATTTACCAGGGTTACATTAGCACCCTTATATATTAACTTGTCCTTGACCTTAGCACCCTTATATATTAACTTGTCCTTGACCTTAGCACCCTTATATATTAACTTATCCTTGACCTTAGCACCCTTATATATTAACTTATCCTTGACCTTAGCACCCTTATATATTAACTTGTCCTTGACCTTAGCACCATTATATATTAACTTATCCTTGACCTTAGCACCCTTATATATTTACTTGTCCTTGACCTTAGCACCCTTATATAATAAATTGTCCTTGACCTTAGCACCCTTATATATTAACTCATTTGAGAAATTCTCATACTTGATTAGTATAATTATGAAGTTCCATCAAAATCTATTAAAAAACGAAGTCACTGGAGCATTGACAACGATTTTCAATAAATAGTATCAGTGACTTGTCCTTGACCTTAGCACCCTTATATATTAACTTGTCCTTGACCTTAGCACCTTGAAACATAAACTCATTTGAGATATTATCATACTTGATTAGTATAATTATGAAGTTCAATCAAAATCTGTTGCTACAGTGCTGACAAACAGAACGCAGTCGGAAGTAATAAGTTTCATAGAAGATAGATGTGATTATCCATGTAATAAGTTAAAGGGGGCATTCCTTCGTTTGGGCATCAAAAACATGCACAATTTATACTGATGATCTATGTCCGAACGATGATTAAAATGAGTGTCTGTGCCTACATGTAATGAAATTAACGGCCGAAATGTACAGGGAAAAGGTATATTGTATACAAATACTGTATGTCTTTGCGGTAATTAATGATACTTCAGAAGTCGAATTAAGAATTTTCAGGTCTTAATACCCGAGGAACTTTGGTTTATCTTGAGAGTAACACTGCCTTATTTATGTAAAGATTATAACTTTTACTTCTAAAATACATATTTTTCAGTAAGTTTAATTTTCATGACCTGAACTTTATTTAATCATGGGGTGAAAGAAGCCTAGCCTGGATATATCTATCAACATATAGATGTTTTGATACTGACAATTATAAAAGTCATAAGAAAGGCTTAATTCTTACAAGGTACAGATCGGCCTGAATTTTTTACTTACATATTTATTGACAATTGGAATGGTCTTGTCCTTCTTTAATGGTACAATAGACTTCAGGTCTTGTGTGGAGGTCGATAAAAAGGCTCGGAATGTCTTCCTTCCTATAGATCTACTAGCGCTTCTGGACTGTTTGTAACACTCATAGTCCGCCCCACGAATGCCACGAAATGCTCCATTCAATGGCTTGTTCAGAGCAAACATGTACAGCTACAACAATAGCAAAAACAATTTTGAAGGTTATTTTTTTTTTATTCTTGCAATGTTTGTTATTATTTCAATAAAGTCCCACATTGTACTCCTACATAGGGTATCAGACATGTAGACTAGTACACTTGTTGGTCCTACATTGACTGTCACACTATCTAGAGTCGCACTCAAACTCGTGACCCAGAGGTGGAGGGCTAGTGACAAAATATTGGACACCTTAACCACTCGACCATGACAACCCCACACTGACATACAGTAATATATATTGGACACCTGAACCACTCGACCATGACAGCCCCACACTGACATACAGTAATATATATTGGACACCTGAACCACTCGACCATGACAGCCTCACACTGACATACAGTAATATATATTGGACACCTGAACCACTCGACCATGACAGCCCCACACTGACATACAGTAACATATATTGGACACCTGAACCACTCGACCATGACAGCCTCACACTGACATACAGTAATATATATTGGACACCTGAACCACTCGACCATGACAGCCCCACACTGACATACAGTAATATATATTGGACACCTGAACCACTTGACCATGACAGCCCCACACTGACATACAGTAATATATATTGGACACCTGAACCACTCGGCCACCACAGCCCCACACTGACATACAGTAATATATCTTTTTGTAGCCCCACATTGACATACAGTAATATATTTATGTAGTCCCACACTGACATACAGTAATATATATTTATGTAGTCCCACATTGACATACAGTAATATATATTTATGTAGTCCCACATTGACATACAGTAATATATATTTATGTAGTCCCACACTGACATACAGTAATATATATTTTTGTAGTCCCACACTGACATACAGTAATATATATTGGACACCTGAACCACTCGACCATGACAGCCCCACACTGACATACAGTAATATATATTTTTGTAGCCCCACATTGACATACAGTAATATGTATTGGACACCTGAACCACTCGACTATGACAGCCCCACACTGACATACAGTAACATATATTGGACACCTGAACCACTCGACCATGACAGCCCCACACTGACATACAGTAATATATATTGGACACCTGAACCACTCGACCATGACAGCCCCACACTGACATACAGTAATATATATTGGACACCTGAACCACTCGACCATGACAGCCCCACACTGACATACAGTAATATGTATTGGACACCTGAACCACTCGACTATGACAGCCCCACACTGACATACAGTAACATATATTGGACACCTGAACCACTCGACCATGACAGCCCCACACTGACATACAGTAATATATATTGGACACCTGAACCACTCGACCATGACAGCCCCACACTGACATACAGTAATATATATTGGACACCTGAACCACTCGACCATGACAGCCCCACACTGACATACAGTAACATATATTGGACACCTGAACCACTCGACCATGACAGCCCCACACTGACATACAGTAATATATATTTATGTAGCCCAACACTGACATACAGTAATATATATTTATGTAGTCCCACACTGACATACAGTAATATATATTTTTGTAGCCCCACATTGACATACAGTAATATGTATTGGACACCTGAACCACTCGACTATGACAGCCCCACACTGACATACAGTAACATATATTGGACACCTGAACCACTCGACCATGACAGCCCCACACTGACATACAGTAATATATATTTATGTAGCCCCACACTGACATACAGTAATATATATTTATGTAGTCCCACACTGACATACAGTAATATATATTGGACACCTGAACCACTCGACCATGACAGCCCCACACTGACATACAGTAACATATATTGGACACCTGAACCACTCGACCATGACAGCCCCACACTGACATACAGTAATATATATTGGACACCTGAACCACTCGACCATGACAGCCCCACACTGACATACAGTAATATATATCTATGTAGCCCCACACTGACATACAGTAATATATATTGGACACCTGAACCACTCGACCATGACAGCCCCACACTGACATACAGTAACATATATTGGACACCTGAACCACTCGACCATGACAGCCCCACACTGACATACAGTAATATATATCTATGTAGCCCCACACTGGCATACAGTAATATATATTGGACACCTGAACCACTCGACCATGACATCCCCACACTGACATACAGTAATATATATCTATGTAGCCCCACACTGACATACAGTAATATATATTGGACACCTGAACCACTCGACCATGACAGCCCCACACTGACATACAGTAACATATATTGGACACCTGAACCACTCGACCATGACAGCCCCACACTGACATACAGTAATATATATCTATGTAGCCCCACACTGACATACAGTAATATATATTGGACACCTGAACCACTCGACCATGACAGCCCCACACTGACATACAGTAACATATATTGGACACCTGAACCACTCGACCATGACAGCCCCACACTGACATACAGTAATATATATCTATGTAGCCCCACACTGACATACAGTAATATATATTGGACACCTGAACCACTCGACCATGACAGCCCCACACTGACATACAGTAATATATATCTATGTAGCCCCACACTGACATACAGTAATATATATTGGACACCTGAACCACTCGACCATGACAGCCCCACACTGACATACAGTAACATATATTGGACACCTGAACCACTCGACCATGACAGCCCCACACTGACATACAGTAATATATATCTATGTAGCCCCACACTGGCATACAGTAATATATATTGGACACCTGAACCACTCGACCATGACATCCCCACACTGACATACAGTAATATATATCTATGTAGCCCCACACTGACATACAGTAATATATATTGGACACCTGAACCGCTCGACCATGACAGCCCCACACTGACATACAGTAACATATATTGGACACCTGAACCACTCGACCATGACAGCCCCACACTGACATACAGTAATATATATCTATGTAGCCCCACACTGACATACAGTAATATATATTGGACACCTGAACCACTCGACCATGACAGCCCCACACTGACATACAGTAACATATATTGGACACCTGAACCACTCGACCATGACAGCCCCACACTGACATACAGTAATATATATCTATGTAGCCCCACACTGACATACAGTAATATATATTGGACACCTGAACCACTCGACCATGACAGCCCCACACTGACATACAGTAATATATATCTATGTAGCCCCACACTGACATACAGTAATATATATTGGACACCTGAACCACTCGACCATGACAGCCCCACACTGACATACAGTAACATATATTGGACACCTGAACCACTCGACCATGACAGCCCCACACTGACATACAGTAATATAAATTCAATCTACGTAGCAAATCTTACCCTCCTAGCATCCATGTCATTGCTGAGTCTGCCAGAGTCAGACGGGGGGAAGTACGGTTCTGGGGTAGTCTTGTGCTGGAAAATAGAAAATAGAACATATTGTCAGGTCGTCAATTAGCAAAAAAAATCAAATAAATATCTACTTGTTTCTCTAGCTGTGTACTCAAGAACAAAAAAAGGTAAAAGATGTAAAAAAAAAAACAAAAAAACCCAACAACAACAAACAAACAAAAATGACTTCACATTGTCACTCACTAATGTTTAAGTTATCATATTAAATAATGAAAAATAAATCATCTTCTTAAAGCAAAATAGAACTTACTGAAATAAAACTAAACAAAAAGCTCTAAAATTATCAATTTAAAAGTTATGGTGTCACCATGATGGGACTCGGTTATTAATGTAATGTTAAATGGCTACCCTGTAAATATACATACAACAAGCTACTTATGTGAAGATATTTAATCAAGTGTTAAATTAACAAATATGGTTCATACAGATTTTTCTTTTATGCATTTTTTGAGCACTTTTTCTGAATTTTCCAGGTGCTTTTTTTGGTACAAACTTGTATAAGATAGAGGTACAATGTAATTTTTTCCTTAATGTGCTAAAAACAGTGCTCAGATGACCACTTACTAACACTGGAATCCAGATGTTGAAGAAAATGAAACAAACAAATATTGAAAAATTAATTCTTTTTGTATTTTTCTTGTGATGAATTATTCATTTTTAATGAATCTGCAAGTAAGGATATAAGATTGTGTGCAAATTCTAGCACTTTTCCAACACTGACCCGAAATTTCCGCACTGACCGGAAATTCCTGCACTGAACCTAAATTAGAGCACTTTTCCAGCACTGACCGGAAATTTTAGCACTGATCCCGAAATTACAATTTTTATGATCTGTATGAACCATGACAAATACAGACAAAATTTCTAGCTTACTAATGAAACATACAACATTATATCTACTGTATGTTTTGTTGTTGTGAAGGCTACAATGTTTACCCAGGTGATTGGCACCAATACTGCATATATCCTGTACAGGGTACCCACGTAAAGACTCAATGCAAGGGTAGCAATAAGCCCATGTCTGCTAATAAGCCAACCCATATCTCGTAAGGTATCGGTCATCCCGTATTATGGAGGTAGTGACGGAATCTTCCCATAAACTCCCAAGTTGGTAGATCTCCTGTATCAGAGTTAGGTTAACCTGGATTTGATGCAGTAAACCCCATAAACCCTTGTAAACTTAGACAGATGTCCACAAAAGAGACATGCAGACTCTCACCACCGGTTATAATAGATATTTTGCTGTTCAGTGAAATTACTGCTTAATGCAATCTAATGCTATCTATTGTCCAGCAATAAGCCCATCTCTAATGCTATCTATTGTCCAGCAATAAGCCCATCTCTAATGCTATCTATTGTCCAGCAATAAGCCCATCTCTAATGCTATCTTTTGCTATCTATTGCTATCTAATGCTATCTATTGTCCAGCAATAAGCCTATCTCTAATACTACTTTGAGGCAAAGTCCCCAATATATATGGGTGCGCATATTATCAGGCATAGGCTTATTATATACCAACCCCTGCTTTGAGTCAAAATATTGGCGTGGTCACATTGGGTTATCACAGGATAAATTGATGTGACACTGGTGTTCATTAGACTACAAACGCTGTGCATTGCTGTGAAGATATGTAAAGTGTGCCTCGTGCAATCTAATTTTTCCCAGAACCAGATTGGATTAGAAGATTAGCTTAAATTGCAAATATAGATTTGATTGTGCTGTTAAAGTGACAATTGTAAACATAACTGGTTAAGTCAAAAGATTTGTACTATATAAAGAAAAAGTAAAATGGATTTTCAATATACAGTACTGAAAATGAAATGCATAGCAACCAAAGGCCTTGACACCTGTACATGACAACATGCCTGTCTCACATTCTATCAGCCCTCCACTCATACTCCTTAAATTATAGATCACAACCAACATTTTACCCAGATAGATGTTTACAAAGCCGTGCTTCCTCATACACTCAGATACATCTTGTAAGATGTTGTTTTATCAGAAATTTATGATGTTACTCTCACAAACAAACAATGTAACAATCAATACCTTCTCACAAGGGAAGTAACTCTGCACTACAAAAAGGCAGGATACAGGTATACATTTTCAAACCTTTTCCCCCAGTCAAGTATCTTTAAAACTTGCTTATGATACATTTTCGTGAATAAAATATACATGACACCACAAGTCTCTGCACACAAGTAGACAGCAAGAAAACCAGATAATATAGAAATGTTTGAAATGTAAATTGGCAAATGCACAGAAGAATAAATAGCTGTAATTTAAGCTCCAGTATCCAAGGCAACGGTTATGTGATTGACAGGTGCCACGTATAATATAAGTTTTGTGATGAGACAGTATACAAATGTGTTACCCTGATTCTGATCGGTGCCTAGAGGTTGAGAAACACAACATATTAACTACCTCACAACAACAAGTTGGATGTTCTATTTCTCATTCCTCATACTCAGTACAGACAGTAGAAAAGTTGGTTAATTTTATCAAATGTCAGAAAACAGTTGGAAAACAATTTTGTGAAATATAAATTTCATTAGAATATCAATAATCTTAAAATGAGTAGGATTCTACTTTAGGATGATATGGAAGTTAGAGAAAATTTTTAACTTTATCATTTAAATTTTAAAACAAAAATATTTCAAATCACATGACGCACACATTCCATTTACACAATAGCTAATATATAAATGGACCTTGAGTTGAGAATTATTGCCAGTCCCTTTGTGTTAACTAATTAGCAAAAGAACTCATCCCAAATTTAGTATTAAAATTTTCTGACATTAAATAAATATTTATTATTAATGATTTGAGGAGGAGAAAAGTGGCTAAACCTTCTTGCCAACTCAGAAAATAACTAAATAGTGGAAGAATAGCATTGTCATTTAATTAAATACACAACACTGTAATAACAATTATCATCGTCATAAAGTAAATTCAGTAAACTTTATAATACAGTATTAGGTAGATCATGATAAAAGTATATGTATTCTTTTTCTAAATTAGAGTCAAAAACCTTTACAATATCAGACATTCTACCATGTTTGCTATGCAACGCCAGTTTTGATTGGTTTAAAACCATGTATTATTTTCCAATAGTACACGCTCGTGCCAATAATACACGGTCGTGAGTCACGGCTGTTACAATTTTATATATCTAATATTCACCCGTTTTATAAAAGGTTACTATAGCCGAGTGGGCTAATGGGTTAGTCTTTCAATACATTTTTATCACGACGTGAGTTCGAATCCTACGGAGGCCCCCTCTTTTTTTTTTTATTCTTTTTTTTTAAATTTTCAAAATCAATGCCATATGATAGATGCTTTTGATCATAGTACTGTATTGCCTGTATATTTCATCAACAAATAATGCAATACTCAAGAAATAAATTACAAGGTTTTCTCAGGGTTTCTTTGCTGTTTTTCTATTAGAAAGAGGTCGATCTCAGAACTAAACAGTACATGGTAGAATAGAAATAATCAACTTTGACTCGTGTATTGTTTCAGGATATACAACGAGGACGAGGATATTTTGCAATTTTAATTAATAACTCAGGCCTGCGGCCTTCGTTATTAATTCAATTGCAAAATATCCTCGTCCTCGTTGTATATCCTGAAACAATACACAAATCATCGTTAATTATTTCTTAAATTTAGCATATCTATATAATATATAAACATTGATAAAAATAAACAAATATTATATATACATATATCTTTCGAAATTAAAAATAAAATCTTGCGACATGATTAAAACAACAATTTTAAGACAACATCAAAATATGATGATCTATTGACACAAGGTAAGGGAATCCCACAGCAGGCTATGTGACGATTCTCTAACGAGGTAAACAATGAAGACAGGTGAGCATAGGTAAGATTGTGGTGATGAAAGTAAGAAAATATGAATTACCGGAGCGCTGGTAGGTGCCTATACATGAATGAGTAAAAGAGAAAAAATTGTAGAATTGGTACAAAGAATATTTGTTGTGTACAGTACGTACCACATCATCTAAGGTAAAGGATCAGGGAGTCTTACGGAGAATGATTATTAGGTTCCAAACAGACCCTTTAGCTATTTTTATTTTTACGTCCTATTAACAGCCAGGGTCATTTAAGGACTGCCTGGTTTTGAGGTGGAGGAAAGCCGGAGTACCCGGAGAAAAACCATCGGCCTACAGTCAGTTCCTGTGGGCAACTGCCCCACGTGGGTTTCGAACTCGCAATCCAGAGGTGGAGGGCTAGTGTTAAAGTGTCGGGACACCTTAACCACTCGACCACCACGGCCCCTAACAGCGCCATTATTACTGAATTTTATATCAAATGTATAGAAATGATGGAAAAAGATAAACACTGCATAGATCACCATCGTCGAAATCTGAGGATTCCGCTTTATATCTATACATATCTTGTCTGATCTGTAACGTTGCCATGACAAAATTGATATTTGCCATGACAAAATTGATATGGCCCATTGTAAGTCCTGCGATTGGTTCTTTGTAATTAAAACAAGAATACATTGTATAAATTCTCTGTAGATTAAAATGGGACTATAATATCAAAATCAAAATTACAGTTTGACTATTATACTGTTACCCTGTGATTCCCTTTACATGTATCCATTTGACCACAGAGTTATGTATGACTTGAGTTTGTACAGAGCCTTCAAGATGGTCATGACATATATTCCAAGAATGTAGAAATACAAGGTATATTGAGAGCCAATCTCTCAGATTTTGAAAATGCAACTTAACAAATATTTCAGAAAATTTCTATATAATTCAGGTCTTTTCCTAAAAATTATGCAAATGAACAGTGAGTGTTTAACAAAAATTTGAATTACAGATATATTTTTTAAAAATTTCAGGTAAGAAGTTTATATACCAAATATTATTCCACCTTTTCATAATGCTGAGTTATCTGCTCTTTGGAACATGTATTAGTTGCCACGTCTGTAGTTTACATAAATTATGCTGTTTTCTCACAAATTCATGATGTAGCAATCAATACCTGCACATAACAGCATATAACTCTGCATTACAAAAGCAAACAAAAAACAGAATGGTAACTTATAAAGAAATTTTTTCTTTTCATATTTCTAAAGCAAGAGCTAGGCATCAGGATCTTAATATTGAAAAGTTTATTATCAATTATCATAGGTCATTAAAATGAGAAGAACATTTTATCAGGCTTATTTTAACTAAACTTTATCAACCATTTTGTCAACCTTATCGATGTGTCGTTTATTCATATCCTCTGTTCCTTCTGTCATTACTTCCAACCAACTATATACTTTCCTAAACCAAATTCTAGAAGACATTTCAATATTTTTGGAGTTTATCTAGTGTGAAATGAATAAATGGAGAGAAAATCTGGAGTAAAATTTTCTGAGATTTGGTAATGTTTTGGAATTTCTTAATTCTACGAAAGGTATATGAAACTTGTTAAGTGTATAAGTAGTGATGTTGATGGAGTAAATATCCCATTGTAGATGAAATGTAAGGTGTAAATTTAAGAAAGCTGTATGGTTTAAAATTAGTAAAGTATTCCTGTACATTAGTAAAGTATTCCTGTACATTATATATATATAATAAGTATGCCTACCAAAGCTGATTGATGCATCTGAATTGAATACTTCATTAATATTTTAATTAATCTAAATTTAATGAATTAATTTTCCAAGAAAAATCCACCTAAATTCAACATTTATCAACCTAAATTCAGCATAAACAAGGGCCCAATGGGCCCAAATCGCTCACCTGCAATGCAGTGATCTTTTCATATATGGATCCTGCAGTTATTTGAAAGCATGCTACAGGACCAATATAATGTCTCTCTGCACTTTGGCTTTTCACTAAAAGTCATTTAAAGATTTAAGCATACTTGATCGACCTGACCTTGAATGAAGGTCAAGGTCATTCATTTGAACAAACTTGGTAGCCCTTCACCCCAGCATGCTACAGACCCAATATCAACTCCCTGGGACTCTTGGTTATTGAGAAGAAGTTGTTTAAAGATTTTAGCCTTTTTGACCCCTGTGACCTTGAATGAAGGTCAAGGTCATTCATTTGAACAAACTTGGTAGCCCTTTACCCCAGCATGCTACAGACCCAATATCAACTCTCTGGGACTCTTGGTTATTGAGAAGAAGTCGTTTAAAGATTTTAGCCTTTTTGACCCCTGTGACCTTGAATGAAGGTCAAGGTCATTCATTTGAACAAACTTGGTAGCCCTTCACCCCAGCATGCTACAGGCCAAATATTAGGTCTCTGGGACTCTTGGTTATTGAGAAGAAGTTGTTTAAAGATTTTAGCCTTTTTGACTCCTGTGACCTTGAATGAAAGTCAAGGTCATTCATTTGAACAAACTTGGTAGCCCTTCACCCCAGCATGCTACAGACCCAATATCAACTCCCTGGGACTCTTGGTTATTGAAAAGAAGTTGTTTAAAGATTTTAGCCTTTTTGACCCCTGTGACCTTGAATGAAGGTCAAGGTCATTCATTTGAACAAACTTGGTAGCCCTTCACCCCAGCATGCTACAGACCCAATATCAACTCCCTGGGACTCTTGGTTATTGAGAAGAAGTTGTTTAAAGATTTTAGCCTTTTTGACCCCTGTGACCTTGAATGAAGGTCAAGGTCATTCATTTGAACAAACTTGGTAGCCCTTTACCCCAGCATGCTACAGACCCAATATCAACTCTCTGGGACTCTTGGTTATTGAGAAGAAGTCGTTTAAAGATTTTAGCCTTTTTGACCCTGTGACCTTGAATGAAGGTCAAGGTCATTCATTTGAACAAACTTGGTAGCCCTTCACCCCAGCATGCTACAGGCCAAATATTAGGTCTCTGGGACTCTTGGTTATTGAGAAGAAGTTGTTTAAAGATTTTAGCCTTTTTGACCCTGTGACCTTGAATGAAGGTCAAGGTCATTCATTTGAACAAACTTGGTAGCCCTTCACCCCAGCATGCTACAGACCCAATATCAACTCCCTGGGACTCTTGGTTATTGAGAAGAAGTCGTTTAAAGATTTTAGCCTTTTTGACCCCTGTGACCTTGAATGAAGGTCAAGGTCATTCATTTGAACAAACTTGGTAGCCCTTTCACCCCAGCATGCTACAGACCCAATATCAACTCCCTGGGACTCTTGGTTATTGAGAAGAAGTCGTTTAAAGATTTTAGCCTTTTTGACTCCTGTGACCTTGAATGAAAGTCAAGGTCATTCATTTGAACAAACTTGGGAGCCCTTCACCCCAGCATGCTACAGGCCAAATATTAGGTCCTCTGGGACTCTTGGTTATTGAGAAGAAGTCGTTTAAAAGATTTTAGCCTTTTTGACTCCTGTGACCTTGAATGAAAGTCAAGGTCATTCATTTGAACAAACTTGGTAGCCCTTCACCCCAGCATGCTACAGACCCAATATCAACTCCCTGGGACTCTTGGTTATTGAGAAGAAGTCGTTTAAAGATTTTAGCCTTTTTGACCCCTGTGACCTTGAATGAAAGTCAAGGTCATTCATTTGAACAAAATTGGTAGCCCTTCACCCGAGCATGCTACAGACCCAATATCAACTCCCTGGGACTCTTGGTTATTGAGAAGAAGTCGTTTAAAGATTTTAGCCTTTTTGACTCCTGTGACCTTGAATGAAAGTCAAGGTCATTCATTTGAACAAACTTGGTAGCCCTTCACCCCAGCATGCTACAGACCCAATATCAAGTCCCTGGGACTCTTGGTTATTGAGAAGAAGTCGTTTAAAGATTTTAGCCTTTTTGACTCCTGTGACCTTGAATGAAAGTCAAGGTCATTCATTTGAACAAACTTGGGAGCCCTTCACCCCAGCATGCTACAGACCCAATATCAAGTCCCTGGGTCTTTTGGCTATTTAGAAGAAGTCGTCTAATTTTTTTTTAGCCTTTTTGACTCCTGTGACCTTGAATGAAAGTCAAGGTCATTCATTTGAACAAACTTGGTAGCCCTTTACCCCAGCATGCTACAGACCCAATATCAACTCCCTGGGACTGTTGGTTGTTGAGAAGAAGTCGTTTGAAGATTTTAGCCTTTTTGACTCCTGTGACCTTGAATGAAGGTCAAGGTCATTCATTTGAACAAACTTGGTAGCCCTTCACCCCAGCATGCTACAGGCCCAATATTAGGTCTCTAGGCCTTTTGGTTATTGAGAAGAAGTTGCTTGAATGGAAAGTTGACGCCGGACGGACGGCCGGACGGCCGGACGGACGACGGACGCCGCGCCACGGCATAAGCTCACTTGCCCTTCGGGCAGGTGAGCTAAAAATGATAAAATGCTTGGTTTCAGATTAATTGAATTATGCAAAATCTATGATTAATATGTTAGCAATTCAAGTTCCAAACAATAATTTCAGCCTTTCATTGGTGAACAAAATTGATACTTACAGGAGTGGTAGGTGTCGGCAAAGGAAGGAAATGTCCCATCTGTAGAAGGAAAAAAAAAAAATTTAATATCAACAACCATTTCATACATTAACTCCATCAACTCTGCAACTTTTTTTATGTTGTACATTTAATGTTTCAGTGGTGTTCAAGCCAAATCTTAGCATTGCTTTTTTTAACCTTGCTTCAAATCTGTTAATGGTTGATGTTATTTTTTTAAATGAAATTAAAAATCCCTAAATTTTGATAGTAATCATAAGTTAAAACAAATGTACTATTGCAAAGTCATACCGAACAAACATTTCAACTAACAAGTAATTTTAGATACAGGTAGCTATATTTTCAGCAAATATTTATCATCTATATTCTTTACATATATTTTTTGTTAGGAATGGCAAAAAAAAAAAAAAAAAAGATCTTTTTATTTTAATTCAGAACCAATTAAAATGTGTTCTGAAAGTTTTCCATCCAATGAAAACTTATCATAGACCAGGCAGTTTTTCATGGATCTGAACATTACATCTTTACAGAATACAGACTTATCTGCTCTTCTGTCAGCAAGTATTGATTGTTACATCATTAGTTCAAATTCATGACTTTTACTCTCACAAACAACGAAGTAACACCAAACACCACCTCACAAGAGCAGATAACTCTGTATTTCAAGAAGAGATAATATAACTTCCAAAAGTAAAATTTTCTGGTTTTTTTTAGCACTTACATTATTGATTAACATCTAATTGAACAAAAATATACTTTTAAAAATTAACACCAGTTTGAGTACAAAAGTATTTAATTGTGCAACCATGCAATATGTTAAAACCTTCCCAATGATAAAGTCCTCTTAACATCATGTATTACTACTGGGTTGTCTCCCCTCCATTCAAGAGAAAGATGTGTGTCATGCAGCATAGCAGTCTATTAGTACATTGAATGTAGAAGGGATATCTGTTGTTTTTTGGGTTTTTTTTCAAACATATTTAAGACTCAAGTTATTAGACTTACACAAGTCCCAATCTGTATGTTTGTAATTCATATAAGACTTTCTCAGTCTATACCAATCTAATAAGAATATAGAGGCTCATTCTCACTACGTTACATGAACATCTAATGACATCACATAAGGGGTCACGTCATGAGGATGACCTTTATTACCTCAATATTTCACTTTCAGGTTGAATTGACAATTTTTCGATGTCATCGATCTCAAAATGACTTGAAACAGATTGACAGATTATGCAAGCCGTGCACTCTAGTCAAGCTAATATGAACATACGATATTCTCTTTCAAGATTCTGTAAGTAGTAATTTGATTGGTTAATCCTAAAGGTCATCCTGACGTGACCCTTATGCGATGTTGTTAGATGTTCATGTAACGTACTGAAAATGACCATCTAGATTTTAATTAGATTGTATATGAGACATACAAATGTACTTTGTAATGAATGTTCTTATCTCATATTTTTTTACCAAAGAATTTATTGTCTGGATTTACAAAAGCATCACTGTCTCCTATACTGTATTGTCTTCCTAAATCAAATTGATTTAATTCATCGTATTGAGAATCTGATCAACTTATCAAAACTTTAGACTTTTATATTTACCAGGGGTAGACAATTTTAAGTCAGTTTCTCAAATTGCCATGAAAAAGATATGTTTATTTTTCAGATATAATAAAGATTTTTGGAGTTTTCTGATAAGTAGGGAATCAATTTAAAAAATGAATACCTAAATTATGTACCAAGGATATTTGTAGATATACAATTTTAGCCTTTTGTTAAGGTAGGTACATGGTTTGACTAACCTGAAAAAAATATTTGTCTTTGGTTAATAAAACCATTTATAAACTGAAATCAAACACCTATAATAGTTTCATCATAAAATGGCTACATCAAAAGAATAAACTTAGACACTAAAATATAGTCAGTGTGCTAATTCATAAATAATTCAATAACATTGAAAAAGTTATTGCTTGTCATCATTTTTGGATATTTAATGCTAGGGGAAGTAATCCAGATTATATTTTTAGAAATACCCAGTCAACCAGCTTTTTTCGCACGAATGGTCAATGACTCAATATGACATTATATTGGGAATCACTCAAACACTATTTTAGCCAATCCAGAAGGGTGGGAAATATCATTTTATTATGAAAATTATTTTAAAAAGTCTTGAAAAATATTTGTCTTCATTATGAATTCTTTCATTTTCAGATAGAATGGAAAGAAAAGCATGACTCAAGCTTTTATTCTTTTGTCCATGTGCATCATGATTAAAGTGCGACCTATTCATGTAGCCAAGCAGAAATGAAAACCAAAATTAAGGATAAATAATTCTTTTTCTAAAAATGTGTTCAGTTAGAATAGTGAAGCTATAAAAGAAGGAATTCCTAAAAATAAGAATTCTACGGATGACAAACTAAATGGCAAAAGCCTTACTACGGATCAACAGACAGCAAATTTGGCAGAGACAGTAAACAAAAAAACACAAGATATATAATGATGAAGATGGAAATGGGAATTCATTTATTTGTATGAAAAGATATTGAAACAAGCATGCAATAAATGTCCCCTACCCGCCCCCACTGAAAATACTAACAGTGACCTTGACCCAAATTCCATAAAAATTGTTGATCTTGTCCGAGATATTATGGTCCTTTACCATTGTGTGAAGTTTGACCAAAATCCCTCAAGGAATGAAGCCGCTAGAGTGCTGACAAACTTTGGAGTCACAAAGATGGACGGAGAGGAAACTTATAGTTCCCCTTTTTCACCAGGAGAGGACTGGTAATTACATATCATGTTAATTCACATAATTGTAGGGTCACCATTATTTATAACACGTGTTAATATCAAATGACAAAGTAAGTGATTTATTTTATGAAAATTATTTTTATGGGAATCGACAATATGAAAAAAAAACATATCTCCAGAAATCTAAATTTCTGGTCGGGATTAAAAACTAGGTGGTATGTGTGAATGTTCCCCAACCATTGGTGCAGCTACAAATTTTTTGTCAATAAGTGCTGGTAAGATGTTAATTATAAATCCTTTCAGACAGCCATTTCACCCTCACCACAAAGGAAAACAGATCATGACAACTGTCACATCTGGCTTCATTATGTGCTGCTGTTTTAAACTGTTCACCAAATGTGTGTACATATATATATATATATATATAGATATTAAATTAATCGTTTATAAAGGAAATTTAGCAGCCTGGGACCGAGAAAATGCTAAATTCTTGAAAAGAGGTACTGAATTCTAAAATACAAAAAAATGTATTATTACTACACCAAAATAAATATTTCAATATTTTTTTTCAATTACTTAGCAGTCTGAGACTAAGGAAATGGAAAATTCTTGAAAAAAAGTTATATGCTTTAATGAAATAAAGGAAGCTGATGATAAAAGCAAGAAAAAAGTGAAATTTAAACAGCTAAAGACTGTAAACATGAAGGTTTGTAGAGGTCTTGTGTTAACTCCAATACTTAAACAACTAAACATCTAATATTAGATATGGAACCTTCGTTAATCTCAACTCCTACGGAACTAAGAGCCTGACACATACTCCCTGTGTTAATGATTGGTTCTAAGGAATTAGGATTATGAATATTTCAATGTAAATCACATATTGTCTTCAAACTGTCATATCTTAAAATGTCTTCAGTAACTGAAATTTGCATATATTTCTTCTTAAAATTCTCCCATTGCCTGTATTCAAAATTTCTGTATATCTGTATAGCGTTTTGGAGAATCAATAATTATAATAACAGTGAAAATAACTTGATGGTTAAAAACATGAAGACAATTTGTCTATATAAAATACATATGTGATTTAGCTAGACCGGTACTGATACAATTAAACAGTGTTGGACCGAGGCACTGGTTATGAGGAGATGAGGTTTGTCATCCAATTTACTGGAAATTATTTTAGGACATGATTTTTGAAGAGAATTTTAATGTTCAAACATTTTGTTCCAGCAATCCAACCTTGATCCAACACTGCTGATATGCTGATATTTCAATAAACATTTTTTCATTATTATTTTACTACATTGTAGTAACGAGTCTGTGCTAATCAACAATCGCAGAACGATTTGCAAACCATTAAACGAAATTTAATGAGGGTGATTTCTTGCAAAATTTAATCATTCCAATGTTATTGAAAATTCATTGATAGACGAAAGTATTGTCATTGAAATATCAGTATAAAATAACCTTGACCTTAATTCAAACAAATTAATAGGAAAGTGTAAGCGTTCGATACAAGCAGAACTGAAAGGTGTACGAAGTATGCAGCATCCTGCTGAACAGATAATTGGAAGATTGTAATAAAGAAATGACCCTTTCAACCCTGTGCCACAATGGCATGACCCCCAACAAAGGATGGTCTAGACCATAGATGATGGACTGGGGGGGACAGGGTCGATATGAACTGCACCACTCACCTCCACCAACTCGCTCTATCAGAACCAGAGAAAGAAATCATGACGAGTTATTTTCAGGTAAAATTAAAAAAAATATATATCAAAAAGTATTACCAGATAATCATTTTTGCAGAGAAATGGTAACTTTTCAATACAAATGGAATTTGAGAAAACTATTCATTACTGTATTAAACATTAAACTTAAAGATTATACAAACCTGAAATGGGATGAAATTTGATTAGTTTAAATTGTGAGAGTATTAAACAAATTACTTCATTAGAACAAAAAGAATAAAGAACGCTTCCAAGACAGATAACAATTCAATCATATTTATATACCAAGATCATAAGAAGACGAAAGGGAGATAATCCATGAAAATATTACACAACCCCCAACTAATATAGGCATCTATTTAGAAACGATTTTGTCTTAATTTGACAAAATGTGACATTCTGTAAAAACTGACCATCAATCTTAGTGAAAAAGTCCTTATAAGTCAAAGAAGGGAACATATTTAGCATGTGCCCTTAAGTATAGGCATCCATGTAAGATGGAAAACTGAATCCCAGATTTGTAAAGATAAATTAAAGGTGAATTACCAAAACCAATGACCAAAATAAAAAAAAACGCAATTCAAGAATTTTTAGAAATCTTAGAAACCAGATATAAACCAAACAGCAATCTAACTTGAAAGGTTGAAGAATGATGCAATACATGAATATATTTACCGTATGTTGGTAAGATAATATACTTTATATGTATAAATATGTAGATTTCACACACATAGACGTAACATAAATGCAGCTTTACAATACATACACTACAGGAATTTCTGTACTTAGTTAATTTTCAGTCTAATCTGTAACACTAAATTAATACCAGCTATAAGTCTGAAATAAGTTTGAAAATACATTCTCAATTAATAAAAAAAAAACTGATTTTTTTTTTTTACTTTTAGATTTCAATTTTACAACATTATCAAAATTTTTCAAATTATTAAAAAAAAAAAAAGATTAAATCTTTATCTGAATCTGAAAATATGAATAAATTTCAAATTCCTAAATAAATAAACTTGTTTTAGAATAATAACCCTATATAAACATTATAAGCTTTCCAGGTAACTTTTCATTTAAAAATGAAAACACAACTAAAACAAAAATGTAGATACCACTGTGGACAGAGCTACACATTGTACATAGCTTATGAGATACAGTGGCCACTAAGCTATATACACAGAAGGTACGTAAACGTTTCATGCCAACGACTCAAGCTGTATAAATAGAGTGGTTACAACAGTTGGTATCTGATCTTAACTTATAACATATTAATATACACTGTACATATAATATACATAATGTAGGCAGCCAACTTGAAGCATTTGCTTAAGAAAATATACATCCTGTAAGATCCAATTTCAGATGTATAAAAGCATGATTGAGTTAATTTGAAAAAAAAATCATTATAAGTCGATCCGACTATCTGTTATTTGTTAAAATCATAAATTTTAATTTTTATAACATTGTCCAATTCTATTCAATAATTTAAGGATGATGTGGTTTTAGTTTTATAAATTATAACATCCGAGAAAATGTTTTCATGTAAACATGAACATATTTTTTGTGGAATCAAAGCCAGATAGAATGTCATAAATATTGGTAGACTGATCTACTAATGAATCTAATAAAATATTATCATTCTTTTAACAAAAATCTTATATGGGAGAATGAATTATATACTCAGGAAAAAAAATTGTATTCAAACCCGAAGGATGAATTATTTACTCAGAAAAACATTATTCAAACTTGCCCGCCTGCCGACAACACAACACACCTGTATCAATACCACAACACACCTGTATCGATACCACAACACACCTGTATCGATACCACAACACACCTGTATCGATAACACAACACACCTGTATTGATACCACAACACACCTGTATTAATAACACAACATACCTGTATCAATCTGAAGCCACTGTTAACTCGAAGGTAAACCTTCTCCTCGTTGTTTATGTAGACAAATGTCCCTGGACGTAAGCTATGGGCCACAGACATCAATTCAGTAGCAGTGTCATATACAACAGCTCCCTGTTAATATATGTATCATTCACTAGTGACGTAAAATTCAATACAACATCTTGTGAAAAAATATATAAATCTCTTAATCAAGATTCATTATTCTTATCATTCACTAGTGACGTAAAATTCAACATCTTGTGAAAAAATATATAAATCTCTTAATCAAGATTCATTATTCTAAAATATTGTTGTCTATCTGAATCATTATCAAGAATTATTTTAAAAAGAGTGAGCTGAAAGTGGTACCACTAACAAACAAGCCCGCGCCAAATTTTAACACTGAACTCTTACACTAGAGGAAGGCACTTATTTGAGGATAAACGTTGTATGATTTTTTTGAAGATTTACATTCAATCTCAAATAGAATTACATTTGTATAACTAAATGAATTGACAATATACAGAAATTGCAATTTAGCACAATCATGATTTAGTGGAATGATTTCATCCCTAAAACTGATAAAATAATTAAGGACGTTTACAGTATCTAGTACAATGTAGTTGTTTACAGAAACCTACAGATGATCCTCCAGATAGGTTGACTGGTCCACCGTTAGTCCCTGGGGTACCAGGATGCCCCGGGCGACCGGGAGGTCCAGGGGGTCCAGCAGGCCCTGCAGGTCCCCTGGCTCCTTCGTTGGTTGACTCCCCATAGCCATTGCCGGCAGGTCCTGGTGGTCCAGCAGGTCCTCTTGGTCCCTCACTTCCATAGTCTCCCTTATCTCCCTGTGAATATAACAATCAAAATTACAGCTTTCCTGTCTTGTTTGGTTTCCCTAGTAACAAGAATCATCAGTAGTAATGTTGCCTATTTTAATAAGTGTTATGTAAATGGTTTTAGGAGTGTAAATTTGTTTGAAATTGTTAAGCATTATTTTCTGAATTCTTTAAACTTATAAATTATAGAAGTTGGATAGGAGGTGGACAACTGTTTGTTTACACAACATAGTTGTGTGGAGATGGTCAGGCAGTGGGAAGGAGGAAAGGGGAGGGGGGTGTTGGGAAAGAGGAAAGGGGGGGGGGAAGGAAAGGGGAGAGGAGGGGTTGGGAAAGAAGAAGGGGGAGGAGGGGGAGAGGAAAGGGGAGGAGAGGGGGTTGGGAAGGAGGAAAGGGTAGGAGGGGTTGGAAAAGAGGAAAGGGTGGGGGAGGAGGAAAGGGGAGAGGAGGGGGTGGAAAAGAGGAAAGGGGGTCGGGTTTGGAAGGAGGAAAGGGGGGAGGAGGAAAGGAGAGAGTAGTGGGTGGGAAGGAGGAAGGGTGGGGGGTGGGAAGGAGGAAAGGGGGAGGAGGAGAGAAGAGAGGGGGTTGGGAAGGAAGAAAGGGTGGGGGTGGGAAGGAGGAAAGGGGGGAGGGAGGAAGGAGAGGGAGGGGTGTTGGGAAGGAGGAAAGGGTGTGTTGGGAAGGAGGAAAGGGTGTGTTGGGAAGGAGGAAAGGGTGTGTTGGGGAGGTGGAAAGGGTGTGTTGGAAGAAAGGTGGGTGGGACAGCGGCAGGGGTGTTGGGCGGTGGCCGGGGTGTTGGAGGGGGGTGTTGGGAGGGAAGGGAGGAAGGGGTTGGGTTGGGCAAGGAGGAAAGGGCGCAGGGGTTGGGAAGCCCGAGAAAGGGGGTGTTGGGTGCCGGGGGCGGACCCGGAAAGGGCGGTGGGGGGGCGGAGGTGGAAAGGGGGGGGGTTGGGCGGGAGCGGGGCGGAGGGGGTGGGCAAGGACGGAAGGGCGGGGGGGAAGGAGGAAAGGCGGAGGGGTGGGAGGGAAGGAGGGAGGGGGGCGGGAAAAAAAGGGGTGTGGGAGGGGAAGGGGGGGGATGGCGGAGGCGGCGGGGGGGTGGGAAGGAGGAACAGGGGAGGGGGTGGGCGAAGGAGGGGAAAGGGAGAGGGGGGTTGGGAAGAGGAAGGGGTGGGTGGGGGTGTTGGGGAGGAGGAGAAAGGGGAAGGGGGGTTGGGAAGGAGGAAAGGGGGGAGGGGGTTGGGAAGGAGGAAAGGGTGTGTTGGGAAGGAGAAAAGGGGGGGAGAGGAGGAAGGGGAGAGGGGGTTGGGAAGGAGGAAAGGGTGTGTTGGGAAGCAGGAAAGGGTGTGTTGGGAAGGAGAAAAGGGGGGTGGGGTGGGAAGGAGGAAAGGGTGTGTTGGGAAGGAGGAAAGGGGGGGAGGAGGAAAGGGGAGAGGGGGGTTGGGAAGGAGAAAGGGGAGGGGGGTGGGAGGAGGAAGGGGAGAGGGGGTTGGGAAGGAGGAAAGGGTGTGTTGGGAAGGAGGAAAGGGGGGGGGGGAGGAAAGGAGAGAGGGGGTTGGGAAGGAGGAAAGGGGGGTGGGGTGGGAAGGAGAAAAGGAGAGGAGAGGTTTGGGAAAAAGGAAAGGGGGTGTTGGGAAGGAAGAAAGGGGGGGGGGGAGGAGGAAAGGGGAGAGGGGGTTGGGAAGGAGGGAAGGGGGGTGAGTGGGAAGGAAGAAGGGGTAGGAGGAAAGGGGAGATGGGGGAGGAGGAAAGGGGGTTTTGTTTTGTTTTCGTTTAACGTCCTATTAACAGCCATTGTCATTTAAGGACATGCCAGGTTTTGGAGGTGGAGGAAAGCCGGAGTACCCGGAGAAAAACCACCGGCCTACGGTCAGTACCTAGCAACTGCCCCACGTATGTTTCGAACTCGCAACCCAGTGGTGGAGGGCTAGTGTTAAAGTGTCGGTACATCTTAACCACTCGGCCACCGCGGCCCCTGAAGAAAGGGGGAGGGGTGTTGGGAAGGAGGAAAGTGGGGGTGAGGCGGGAAGGAAGAAAGGGTTGGGGAGGAGGAAAGGGGAGGGGGGAGGAAAGGGGAGGGGCTGAGGATGACAGAACACTGGAAGGTGATCAACAATCGTTAAAATGTTTTGATGGTTTTAACTTAAAATCTGTTATGATCACTTACCTTTTCTCCAGTATTACCCGTCCTGCCTCTGGCTCCTTGTCTGCCGTTAGAACCGTCACGTCCAGGACCTCCTTTAAAAAGAAATATAAAAAGTTCTTATAGAACAAATCATTAATAACTGTGAAATAGTACACAGATAATGTAAAATTAAAACGTCACACTCTGTGTTTGGCTCCAAAAATTTTACTTCAAAATAAAACATTTGTCATCAAAATCACCTACCTGGGACACCTGGAAGGCCGATCTCACCTGGCTCACCCTATAAATAGAAGTGATATAATTAGAAACTTGGTTCACATTTCAAATATAAGTTGTATGGTTAGATACTTTAAAAACAACAAAAAATCTGGGAACAAACAGGCTATATATTTATATTATAGATGTATTAATAGGTGAAATGACAATAATTGACGATGCTTTCCCCTCCAACACTGTCTACTTGACTGACTTGGCCTTTATAATGACCTACCTTTTGTCCTGCACCAGCTCCTTGACCAGTTCCGCCTATTCCTGGAACACCTGGCTCACCCTTGGGTCCTCGCAGTCCGTATCCACGTTCACCTTTCCTACCTCTCCATCCCCGACGGCCCTGTAATAACACAATAGATTACATGTATTATCAGTCTGACCCTCAAACCCGATTGTAAGGTTGGTCTGGTGGCACAGTAATGTCTGTCCAACTTGTGTGCTTAATATAACTTGGTATAATCCTTTAAGCAACTGTTGTTAAATAAAGATTACAGTTTTACCTATTTGATACATAGATGGAACAATTTCCTACCATCAGTCCGGGCATGCCAATTGAACCTTTTGCTCCGCGGAATCCCCGTGGTCCTATTGGTCCTGATTGTCCAGGCTCTCCAGGTAACCCATCTCGTCCTGGGTCTCCAGAATCTCCTTTTCCCCCCTGAAACAACAGGTCAAAGGTCAAATGAAGATAAAACTTCCTATAATAGGGAAATAGAATCCAAACTAGAAAATGTCTGTAAGACAAAAATGCCCCCGCTGCGACTTGACATCCCGAAACACAGTTTGGTGAAGATTGCATCAGCAGTTCCAGAGATTAGCTAGTTATATTGCATTTAGACAGAAGACTGGACGAGATGTGATGGGACAGACATGAGTAACACGTATCGGGTATGTTTGAATAATTTAAACACAATATATATATACTATAGTGTAATATACCTTGACTATTTTTTACTGTCTGCCAGTCAGAAATGATTTGTGACATCATATAAAATTTAAAATGACCTAGCATCATAAATTGTGAATGGTGTAACAAAGTGGATGTCTTTGCCATGCATGGCTTACAAAAATAAAATCATTTAAGTCTCAATTTATCAAATCTCATCTGAAATGAAAAAACAAATATTCCAAGTGATAAGCACACTGACCTTTTCACCTTCACCAATCATAATATCCTTGTCTCCACCCTCTCTGAGGCTTGAAGGTCCAGGTGGACCCGGAGGACCAGCAGGTCCGACTGGTCCGGCAGGTCCGGCAGGTCCGATGAGTCCCATGGGTCCAGCAGTTCCTGCTGGTCCTTCACTACCTGGAAGCCCCGGTATACCTTGTTCTCCTGGAGTCCCTGGGGTTCCTGGGGCCCCCGGGGCAGCCGGTGCACCATTTATTCCGTCACGTCCAGCAGGGCCTCTCTCTCCCTTGCGGCCCTATAACAAGGTATTGCAGAAATGACAGTGCTTTTTATAAGGAAGGAACACAAGTATTAAAACGAAGAAATGTACTTTATCTAATATGATTATCATTTAACATCCTATGTATCAAAAAATCTCAAAAAATCAAAGATAAATGAGATCATTAGACAGTAATGATGGTAAACAAAAACACAAGCATAAAACAGAACACCAGGGTATAGATTTATCTCTTACATGTTCTCCGGGGGTTCCTAGTTCCCCTGCAGGACCAGCAGGTCCAGGTAGTCCGGTGGGGCCTCTCTTACCCGGTAAACCATCAATACCCCTAGGTCCAGCCATACCAATATCTCCCTTCTCTCCCTGATAAAATCAAATGTCATCCAGAGGTAAGCAATCCACATATGTGACAGTCTGATGCCTGAACTTACATAATTATGATAAAGACTATACAATATACATCAAAAATCCCACATTACTGTCACGAAAGATAGCCCTACTGAATTTAAAGAATTATGAAACACACTATAAACAATGCAATCAGGAAAGCTACATTTCTGTAGGTCAAAGACTTTCCTACTGAGTTCAAAGAATTATGAAACAGACTATTAAAGAATCTTCACAATCTCCATCATTGAATTTACAGAATTATGAAACAGACTATAACAGAATATGTACAATCTCCTGTCATCACATTTCCAGAATCATTAACTGTTAAATAATGGACATATATATTTTCTTTTTGTAAACAACACAACAGGATAAATACCATAAAACTATAATAAAACTGTGAATCAAGCTTTACCTTTGTACCAGCCACTCCGCCTTCGACGTCGATGGCACCCTCCTCTCCAGATCCGACACCCTCCACTGTTATAGAAGCTCCTGGTTGTCCTGGCGGACCAGGAGGTCCTGGGGGACCTGGTTGTCCTGAACGACCATCTTGACCATCTTCTCCAGCTGGTCCTACTGGACCTACAATGCCTACACCAGGAGATCCCATCTCACCCTGAAATAGCATCACGATAATGTTAACGTTTGATGACAGTTCTACACATTTTCTATCTAATATATACTGTAAATCACTTATATTTTGTGTAAGAATGAAGGATTAAAATTTTTAGTGATTCCAATGAAGTTTGGATCATTATTACCTTCATTCCTGGGGTTCCGTCAACTCCATCACGACCACTAGTACCTGGAATACCTGGGGCACCTGCTCGGCCCTGTGGTCCGTGATTACCAGGCTCCCCATCCATACCATCAGTTCCCTATAATTAATATTCACACTTGTTGATAGGCCTTAAAGATGCTATAATGCCAACAACATGATAAACATTCAATCATTGATGTAAAGAGAATCTAATCCTTTAATTTATTTTCCAAACAACAGCAAACTTAGCTGAAAAGATTTGTCTCCCTTGATACAGTATTAACAAAAGTAATGCTAAAGCATGTATATTTAAGCACTTCAGGAAAATTATAAAATACATCTTTCTCTCAAAGCAATTGAGCTTTTTTTTTTACCAAAATGACGATGGTAGACTTACCCGATCACCTTTTGAGCCCATTTCTCCATCCCTGCCTGGGATTCCAGCCATTCCCCGGGGCCCAGTTAGTCCAGTGGCACCATCAATACCAGGAACTCCTGGCACTCCAGCGGGGCCAGTCGGTCCGGCAGGTCCCAGAGGGCCAACCACTCCCTCACAGTCACAACTACCACCACCAGACCCCTTCAACACAAAAAGATTTTTTTCTATTTTCTAGAAAATAAATTGATAATACTGACATGCAAACAAAAACGTTATCTATTAAAACTTCAAATTGATAAAACAATGGAAAAAGACAATAAAACATAGATTTGTAGGGAGACCTTATAATCAGTACTCAGGGAATAAGACCAGGCATTCTGGAAGGGTGAGCATCTGTTGCCTCAAAGTGTGCCATTAAAATCTTGGTCAAATCCTTGTCGAGTTTTAACACCAAAGCCCAATTCCTTCAATCATTGTTCTCTACAAAAAATCTACCTATTGAGGTTTTATTGTTAATTGCAAATTGCAATGGTAGATATTATTTCAATTTTATTTCTGTTATATTTGTGTTTTTGTAAGTGCACAGTGCATGTATTATGTTGAATACGGTAGTTAAGATAATCTGCTTACAACAACCAAGTCAACGTCATCTCCTCCCATTCCAGTCCCTGGTGGACCAGGTGGGCCGGGAGGTCCCATGGGGCCGAGTGCTCCATTTATACCATCACGCCCTGGAAGACCCATAGGTCCTGTCGTTCCATCCCGTCCATCTGCTCCGTCGGCTCCTGCTACACCTGAGACTCCATGAAGGCCTCTCTCTCCCTGCAGAGAAATAAGACAAAATAACTTCTGTAACCGTTTTAAAAATCTCTTTAAAAATAATGCTCAAAATGTTATGTAAATGAATGACATGATGTCAAAACTTCTTAAACTCTGTTTTACCCACTGTCTTTAGAATGCTCAGATTGCTGTAAGGGTTAAAAACAAAACATATATTTTCTAATCCCCCTTGAAAAGGACAAAATTTCCACTTTTAAAGAATATCTCTCCTGTTTCAACTTTAAATGATTTCATCGTATCTTTCATGTTTAAAGAATTTCTATAAATTAACAAAAGGATTATTTAAGTTACCAACAAGAAAATCAAGAAAAATATCCAGGTGGGAGACAGGCTCCCTTCACAAACGAGGAAAAACGAAGAGTTACCTTATCTCCTTTCGGACCAATTGGACCTCTTTGTCCATCAGCTCCAGGTGAACCAGCCATACCCTAAACAAGCATAACATTTATACAGACATATTTCTATATTGGAACAGTATGTTTTTGGAACTTTTTAGGAATTAAGATTTCCTCCACAGGTTTTGGGACATTTGAAGGATTTTCACATTTTAGAATAAGGTTTAAAATCATTTTATGATTGTAATTTTGTACAATTTTGATTTTGGATATACGAGGATATATCAACCTAAACATCTTTCTATTGGAATCCTGCTTTGCCCGATAATAAGCCCACCAACATAATTATTACAACAATTCAGTAGAAATTTAAACCAATGTTTAATTCCTGATCTGATCCACCAATAAGCTAGCTAGTTCTTATCTATCAATATAGTGAAATAATAAAGAGGCTTCTGTGTAACTTTCTGATTGGTCAACTACACAGGTAAACAGCACAGGGGCTTGACAATATACAACTACACAGGTAAACAGCACAGGGGCTTGACAATATACAACTACACAGGTAAAAAGCACAGGGGCTTGACAATATACAACTACACAGGTAAACAGCACAGGGGCTTGACACTGTACAACTACACAGGTAAACAGTACAGGGGTTTGATACTGTTCAACTACACAGGTAAACAGCACAGGGGCTTGACACTGTACAACTACACAGGTAAACAGTACAGGGGCTTGATACTGTTCAACTACACAGGTAAACAGCAGAGGGGCTTGACACTGTACAACTACACAAGTAAACAGCACAGGGGTTTGATACTGTTCAACTACACAGGTAAACAGCACAGGGGCTTGACACTGTACAACTACACAAGTAAACAGCACAGGGGCTTGACAATATACAACTACACAGGTAAACAGCAGAGGGGCTTGACACTGTACAACTACACAGGTAAACAGCAGAGGGGCTTGACACTGTACAACTACATAGGAAACAGCAGAGGGGCTTGACACTGTACAACTACACAGGTAAACAGCAGAGGGGCTTGACACTGTACAACTACATAGGAAACAGCAGAGGGGCTTGATACTGTACAACTACATAGGAAACAGCAGAGGGGCTTGACACTGTACAACTACACAAGTAAACAGCACAGGGGCTTGACAATATACAACTACACAGGTAAACAGCAGAGGGGCTTGACACTGTACAACTACACAGGTAAACAGCAGAGGGGCTTGACACTGTACAACTACATAGGAAACAGCAGAGGGGCTTGATACTGTACAACTACATAGGAAACAGCAGAGGGGCTTGACAATATACAACTACACAGGTAAACAGCAGAGGGGCTTGACACTGTACAACTACATAGGAAACAGCAGAGGGGCTTGACACTGTACAACTACATAGGAAACAGCAGAGGGGCTTGACACTGTACAACTACATAGGAAACAGCATAGGGGCTTAAGTTGATACATTCCTATGACAGAGAATGAAATGATCACTTTTTATTGTCAATGATAACTGATCTATGTGTAGGACCCCGGGATTCGTTTTTCTTTCTGAATCAGGAACGTGTCAGGCCCCTGAGTAATAGAACACTTTTTTTGCATATTTTTCAACTTTTTAGAATTTCTACGAGATTCTCCATGTTCAAAATTACAGGCTTCATAAAAGCAATACAATAGATCTCCTTTTGACAAATCTGTGTTTTAAAACTACAAATTCCAAATTGCTCTCTTAACTTGACAATTACAATATTTTAAAATATCATTTAAAAGTTTTACTAATAAATCATGTCTAAATTTCAGGGTATAGAATAGAGATAATCCTTCCCAAATAAGGAAAGTTGACAAGAATATTTTTGTGTAAAGTGGCAAATAAAGATGAAAACTTTTCTACAGAAAAATCTACTAAAATTAACATGAAACTCAGCCTCACAATAAACAAAGGAAAACTTGGACAAAAGTTAGGAAGATCCACATCAAGGGAAGCAAATAATGAAGAAAACAATAGCAAACCAAAAAATTCAATGGTAAAAGGTAATAGTTTGATCGCTAGGGTCATATGGAGGAAGGACTCTTTGTAGTAGTTGGTGACTAATTCACCGAATAACAAATGGGAAGCATGTCACAGGCCATCCAGAGTGATTAGGGTAAAGTGACTTGCCTTAGGACCTAACCTCGACAGCACACACTGACCCATGACCAAACCATCATGAGTAGAGAGAACCGAGCCCCGAACCTCGGATGTTCATCTCAGGTTAGGTAGGCCGAATCTTCAACCAACTGAGCTATCACGGCCCGTAAAAACTGAGCTATCACGGCCCGTCAAAATGAGCTATCACGGCCCGTCAAACTGAGCTATCACGGCCCGTAAAACTGAGCTATCACAGCCCGTAAAACTGAGCTATCACGGCCCGTAAAACTGAGCTATCATGGCCCGTAAAAGGTAACTGTATAAGGCATCAACTTCACATAGCATCCAATATTTGAAATATATATAACCTTTTTTTTTAATTAATCATGAAATTGAATTCAAAATCTATCATAATCCAAAGTTCGCAAAAGAACTTTTTTATGCATAAATGTATATGAACTTAAATCTTTTTGCCAGATACATTTTGTATATCATAAATATAATCAAATTCATTTTTCATATTTAAGATCAGGAAATTGAAAATTGAAATCTGCAATAATGTTCTAAAGTATATCAGCTTATCATTTTTTATATGAATATAATTATTTGGACCAATAATCTCTGCCACTTTACATGTTTTGAATTGAAAATATGATGACAATGACAATTCATCTTTTTCTTGTAACGGAAGAAACTATATAAGGTAAGGTATTCAAATTTATCTAAATGTGATCTAAATTCTTTGAACCATCTCTATTTAAAATAAGAAATTCAAATTTATTTAAATGTGATCTATTTTAGAATTATCATTATTCAAAGAGAGAAATTATAACTCAACTATGTGTACATGTGATTTAAAAAATAATCAAATACAAAAGTGTATAGAAATTAAAATTTTGCTAAGCAAAATTCATATATTTTCATTTTTTGCACTGAAAAACTACATCAAGTGATGACAATTCACATGGAAGCCTAAAGTAAATACACAGACTTCGTAAACCATAAAATCAAAAACACAAAATGTCTCATTAAAATAAAGGAAGGGACTATCAGGCCGACACCAGAAATACTTTACCTTAATCACACAACTTCCGACAGCATGCAACAGAAAATGTGGACTGAAGTCCTATACATTCATTTAAAATTTCTTTGTATATTTGTATTTAAGAATTTTTTCAACTATGTATCAAGCAGCAATTTTCGCATCTACGTACCCTATAGCCAGTATTTTTTTGCAGGTAAAAAATGTTATTATTTATTTTAATTTAATTTTAACTATGTCATTAAATTTTCACGATCTATTTTTTGTAAATATCGATCCCGATGTTGAATTATAAAATGTTTAACACTGGACTGTTGATATACATGTAGTATATTCCAGCAGATAAGAAAAACATTCATATACCAGTATAATTCAACAAGATTGAATAACGATGTATAACTATACTATTTGATGGTAAAATATGACGATTGTCTTAACCACAGTTTATATTGTGGATATAATATTTACCTGTATCTTATTATTTCCCGCATCAAATTTTCATGACCACATCAATAGCCAGGTAATAGCAAAAATATTATCTGCGCGAAAATAACCGGCTATATGATATTCGTTTTTATATGACATGTAATCAAATTTGATATACAAATGTTCCAATAAACAATCTGAATTCAGGAGAAATAGAACATTATAGATGTGATGGTGTTATGTTTCCGTGGAGACTTACCGGTAAGCCAGGTGTTCCAGCCACTCCCTGTTTTCCAGCAGGTCCCATCAGGTCAGACATATTGTAGGCGAACACTCCAGGCTCTCCTGTAGATGTAAAACAAGCCCAGTAGAATTAATTTTGCATATTTTCTAAAACTATATTACTTCAATATCAAAAAATATTATTTCGAAAATCTAATTGAAATGACACAAGAAAGGCACCTTAAATTTTGAAATTTCTAAATCTAACTTTGAAAGTTATCATGAATACACTACTGAGGTACTCTGACCTTGAACTAAGTTAAAGGTGAACAAGCAAATGTGTTTAAAAATCTTGCATCATAAAGCACCATTTAAATTTCAAATAAGTTGAAAATGTTAGGAATTAAACATTATTTGTGGTTTCAATGAGGACAAAGCAAGATGACCTAAAATTTAAAGGGTTTAGAATCATACAATTTGCATAAATAAAATATTGTGCATCCAAGAATAATACAACGCTAGGTAATAAATTCTGTTTAATCTTAAATCCCATTGACAATACAGACAGGAAAAACCCTGAGCCACAGTCTCCAACAACACGACCTTGAAATTTCCAACCTACCTTTAACACCAGGTACACCTGGGATACCAGAGGAACCCATTGGTCCCACAGGGCCTTGGATTCCCATAGAACCCGGTAAACCTGGCTCGCCAGCTTCTCCCTTGGGTCCAGCAGGTCCCATCTCCCCGACAACATCCTCGCCCGATCCCTCCACGGCCACTGCTGCCCCTGGGAGTCCAGGGGGTCCTGGGGGTCCAGGTCTGCCCTGGGGGCCTGTAAGACCGAGTGATCCTGTGGGCCCCATAGGACCTGGTAAACCATCTGATCCTGGAATTCCCATTCCCGGATCACCTTTTCCTCCCTGCGAGAAGTAATTTTATTTACTATGTTAATAATACTGTTACACAAGTAGTACATGCTTTGAGTATGTGAATTGAGCATTTTCCCACTACTGCAAAGAATACTGGGAAACAGTTAAAAGCAAAGAATAGCAGTGAAACAGTTAAAAGGAATGTCAATTATACAGTGAAACTCTAGATGCATGTAGCTATATTTTCAGACTTTGGATGTTATCTATAGATACCTTATTTATAGATATGGGAAATTACATTTATTTACAGACCAAAGGAATTATTTCTCCATTAAAGGAACTATTTATAGACTGGGGATCTGCATTAATAAGACTTGGGCTAAGATACCTCAATGGTTATGTGCTATAACCTTTCAACTATCGTGTATTAACTACGATTAGAGTAGGACTGGTGGAAGCCTAGCTCCCTGTTTTTACCTTTGGTCCCACAAGTCCAGCTGGTCCAATCTTTCCGTTTTCTCCAGGGGTACCTGGGAACCCATCTCTCCCCGCGGGTCCCTCGGGACCAGCCGGACCGGCCATTCCCATTGCTCCTTTCTCTCCATGTTCACCCTTGATGTTGAATTCTGACATGCCCAGTAAGATTGTAGCAATCTCGTCGTGGTCGACAACAGCTCCATCTCCCCTCTCTCCTTTCTGTCCTGCTGTCCCTATGCCTGGATTTCCCTGTAATTATCATGGTAAATAAGTAATCCACAGTACCCTGTAATTATCATGGTAAATAAGTAATCCACTGTACCCTGTAATTATCATGGTAAGTAAGTAATCCACTGTACCCTGTAATTATCATGGTAAGTAAGTAATCCACTGTACCCTGTAATTATCACGGTAAGTAAGTAATCCACTGTACCCTGTAATTATCACGGTAAATAAGTAATCCACAGTACCCTGTAATTATCACGGTAAATAAGTAATCCACAGTACCCTGTAATTATCACGGTAAATAAGTAATCCACAGTACCCTGTAATTATCACGGTAAATAAGTAATCCACAGTACCCTGTAATTATCACGGTAAATAAGTAATCCACAGTACCCTGTAATTATCACGGTAAATAAGTAATCCACAGTACCCTGTAATTATCACGGTAAATAAGTAATCCACAGTACCCTGTAATTATCACGGTAAATAAGTAATCCACTGTACCCTGTAATTATCACGGTAAATAAGTAATCCACTGTACCCTGTAATTATCACGGTAAATAAGTAATCCACTGTACCCTGTAATTATCACGGTAAATAAGTAATCCACTGTACCCTGTAATTATCACGGTAAATAAGTAATCCACTGTACCCTGTAATTATCACGGTAAATAAGTAATCCACTGTACCCTGTAATTATCACGGTAAATAAGTAATCCACAGTACCCTGTAATTATCACGGTAAATAAGTAATCCACAGTACCCTGTAATTATCACGGTAAATAAGTAATCCACAGTACCCTGTAATTATCACGGTAAATAAGTAATCCACAGTACCCTGTAATTATCACGGTAAATAAGTAATCCACTGTACCCTGAAATTATCATGGTAAATAAGTAATCCACAGTACCCTGTAATTATCATGGTTAATAAGTAATCCACAGTACCCTGTAATTATCATGGTAAATAAGTAATCCACAGTACCCTGTAATTATCACGGTAAATAAGTAATCCACAGTACCCTGTAATTATCACGGTAAATAAGTAATCCACAGTACCCTGTAATTATCACGGTAAATAAGTAATCCACAGTACCCTGTAATTATCACGGTAAATAAGTAATCCACTGTACCCTGTAATTATCACGGTAAATAAGTAATCCACTGTACTCTAACTCATCCTTAACATCAGCACACATGTTAATTCTACCAATTCCAGTAGTAGTCTACCACTTTTTAGACTGATCTTCAGCCTGCGTTTTTCTGTTAATATATATCCTCTGCTTTATTGATATCTTTACCACAATAAGAAAATTCCTTCCGATTTTGCGGTTTGGCTTGGGGGGAAGCCATTTTTGTTTACACTGAACCTTTTGATGCAGCTGTTCCAAAATACTCCCCACATAAAGTACTAAACATAATATTAGAGTATTTTTATCGGCTGAGATAAACGTAAGAGCAGAAAGATATCGTAGCAGATCTTAATCACAAGAATATTTTACACTATTGACAACACTCTTTTTTTCATCTTTGAAGTTGATTCCCGTAAAACAATGACTTATAAGCTATTCAAATAAACCATTTATTTAAAGGACCACTAGTTGTCAGTTCTTAGCTGGTTTAATTCATGGTTCAGTTATTTAAACTTACTGGCATGCCTTGCATTCCCATCTCTCCTTTGACACCAGGTACACCAGGTAAGCCAGGCATACCGTCGGTACCTTCCATTCCTTGTTCTCCTTTTTGTCCTGGGAACCCGGGCACACCGACTTCCCCCCTGTCCCCTTTCCCTCCCATCTCACCTGCAAGAAAACAAAACATCAAAAGCTAAATTTACATCCAAAATAGAGAAAATTGCAACCCACATTCGCTAAAACTTTCGCTCACTCTTATCTCCCTTGAGAGATTTTGGTTGTGATTGTAGCATAATTTCTTCACCAACATCCAATTAAATATACACTTTTCTCCCTTGAGAGATAGTGATTGCATTTGTAGTGTAATTTCTACACCAACAAAAACTCGCCCTTTTCTACCTTGGGAGATGGTGGTTGTGGTTTCAGAGTAATATCTGTACCCATATTAATGTCTCACACAACCAATAATTTAACTATATGTTATTACCAATGACTCAATCCCCTCAATCGATCATTTGTAGTTCAAATGTTATGAAATTGATATCAAATTAACATTTGAGGATTTCTCTACCAGAAAAATAATGTTATTGGATAGGTTTAATAGCATATAAGAGCTCACCAGAACTTCGAAGACAGTAACCCTGATATTTATAATGGACATGGGAACCCCCACCTGGGGAATTCCTGCCTTTTTTTACACCTGGAATCCTAAATTTCAAGACCCTACTCTTTAATCTCATATATAGAAAGTACCCATTGCATGTGTTATTAACTCAGGAAATAGCTACAAACCTAAGAAACACATTTTCTTCAGGGACTTGGTTCAGATGAAACAACAGCTGATTGGATGAATTAGTTGTGTGAGACCTTCACTAAACCTTCTCCTTATCTCCCTTGTGAGATGGTGGTTGTGGTGGAGGTGTAATAACTATACCCATATTCACTAAAACTCACCCTTATCTCCCTTTAGAGATGGTGGTTGTGGTGGAGGTGTAATAACTATACCCATATTCACTAAAACTCACCCTTATCTCCCTTTAGAGATGGTGGTTGTGGTTGTAGAGTAATATCTATACCCATATTTACTAAAACTCACCCTTATCTCCCTTTAGAGATGGTGGTTGTGGTGGAGGTGTAATAACTATACCCATATTGACTAAAACTCACCCTTATCTCCCTTTAGAGATGGTGGTTGTGGTGGAGGTGTAATAACTATACCCATATTTACTAAAACTCACCCTTATCTCCCTTTAGAGATGGTGGTTGTGGTAGAGGTGTAATAACTATACCCATATTGACTAAAACTCACCCTTATCTCCCTTTAGAGATGGTGGTTGTGGTGGAGGTGTAATAACTATACCCATATTTACTAAAACTCACCCTTATCTCCCTTTAGAGATGGTGGTTGTGGTGGAGGTGTAATAACTATACCCATATTTACTAAAACTCACCCTTATCTCCCTTTAGAGATGGTGGTTGTGGTGGAGGTGTAATAACTATACCCATATCTACTAAAACTCACCCCTTATCTCCCTTTAGAGATGGTGGTTGTGGTGGAGGTGTAATAACTATACCCATATTTACTAAAACTCACCCTTATCTCCCTTTAGAGATGGTGGTTGTGGTGGAGGTGTAATAACTATACCCATATCTACTAAAACTCACCCTTATCTCCCTTTAGAGATGGTGGTTGTGGTGGAGGTGTAATAACTATACCCATATTTACTAAAACTCACCCTTATCTCCCTTTAGAGATGGTGGCTGTGGTTGTAGAGTAATAACTATACCCATATTTACTAAAACTCACCTTATCTCCTTAGAGATGGTGGTTGTGGTGGAGGTGTAATAACTATACCCATATTTACTAAAACTCACCCTTATCTCCCTTTAGAGATGGTGGTTGTGGTGGAGGTGTAATAACTTACCATATCTACTAAAATCACCCTTATCCCTTTGAGGTGGCTGGTGAGGTAAATATACCCTATTACTAAACTCACCCTTATCTCCCTTTAGAGATGGTGGCTGTGGTTGTGAGTAATAACTACCCATATTTACTAAACTCACCTATCTCCTTTAGAGATGGTGGTGTGGTTGTAGAGTATTTCCCAAGGGGCCGTTGGGGCAGAGTCACCATTTATGCAAAATCTGTTCCCCTTCCCCCAAGAATGTTTCTTACCAAATTGGGTTCAAATCCATTCATAACTTTATGACTAGTAGCGATTTTAAGGAATTACCTCTATTTCCCATATGGGGCCCCGCCCCTTTGGCCCCTCGGGGGTCAGAGTCACCATTTATGCAAAATCTGTTCCCCTTCCCCAAAGGATGTTTCTTATTAAATTGGGTTCAAATCCATTCATAACTTTATGACTAGTAGCGATTTGAAGGAATTACCTCTATTTCCCATATGGGGCCCCGCCTCTTTGGCCCCACGGGGGTCAGAGTCACCATTTATGCAAAATCTGTTCCCCTTCACATAAGAATGTTTCTGACCAATTTGGGTATAAATCCATTCATAACTTTATGACTAGTAGCGATTTTAAGGAATTACCTCTATTTCCCCATTAGGCCCCGCCCCTTTGGCCCCTTGGAGGTCAGAGTAACCATTTATGCAAAATCTGTGCCCCTTCCCTGAAGGGTGTTTCTGACCAAATTGGGTTCAAATCCATTCATAACTTTATGACTAGTAGCGATTTGAAGGAATTACCTCTATTTCCCATACGGGGCCCCGCCCCTTTGGCCCCTTGGGGGTCAGAGTAACCATTTATGCAAAATCTGTTCCCCTTCCCCAAAGGATGTTTCTGACCAAATTGGGTTCAAATCCATTCATATCTTTATGACTAGTAGCGATTTGAAGGATATACCTCTATTTCCCCATTAGGCCCCGCCCCTTTGGCCCCTTGGGGGTTAGAGTCACCATTTATGCAAAATCTGTTCCCCTTCCCCAAAGGATGTTTCTGACCAAATTGGGTTCAAATCCATTCATAACTTTATGACTAGTAGCGATTTAAAGGAATTGCCTTAATTTCCCCTATTGGGCCCCGCCCCTCAGGCCCCTTGGGGGTCAGAGTCACCATTTATGCAAAATCTGATCCCCTTCCCTGAAGGATGTTTCTGACTAAATTGGGTTCAAATCCATTCATAACTTTATGACTAGTAGCGATTTGAAAGAATTACCTCTATTTCCCCATTAGGCCCCGCCCCTTTGGACCCTTGGGGGTTAGAGTCACCATTTATGCAAAATCTGTTCCCCTTCCCCAAAGGATGTTTCTGACCAAATTGGGTTTAAATCCATTCATAACTTTATGACTAGTAGCGATTTAAAGGAATTGCCTCAATTTCCCCTATTGGGCCCCGCCCCTCAGGCCCCTTGAGGGTCAGAGTCACCATTTATGCAAAATCTGATCCCCTTCTGCCAAGGATGTTTCTGACCAAATTTGGTCAAAATCCAATAAGAACTTTTTGACTAGTAGCGATTTGAAGCAAATGTTGACGGACGGACGCCGGACGACGGACGCCGGACGACGGACGCCGCACCATGGCATAAGCTCACCGGACCTTCGGTCCAGGTGAGCTAATAATATTAGAACGTTTTTATCGGATGAGATAAACGTAAGAGCAGAAAGATATCGTACCAGATCTTGATCACAAGAATATTTTACACTATTGACAACACTCTTTTTTTCATCTTTGAAGTTGATTCCCCTAAAACAATGACTTTTAAGTTATTCAAATAAACCATTTATTTAAAGGACCACTAGTTGTCAGTTCTTAGCTGGTTTAATTCATGGTTCAGTTATTTAAACTTACTGGCATGCCTTGCATTCCCATCTCTCCTTTGACACCAGGTACACCAGGTAAGCCAGGCATACCGTCGGTACCTTCCATTCCTTGTTCTCCTTTTTGTCCTGGGAACCCGGGCACACCGACTTCCCCCCTGTCCCCTTTCCCTCCCATCTCACCTGCAAGAAAACAAAACATCAAAAGCTAAATTTACATCCAAAATAGAGAAAATTGCAACCCACATTCGCTAAAACTTTCGCTCACTCTTATCTCCCTTGATAGATTTTGGTTGTGATTGTAGCATAATTTCTTCACCAACATCCAATTAAATATACACTTTTCTCCCTTGAGAGATAGTGATTGCATTTGTAGTGTGATTTCTACACCAACAAAAACTCGCCCTTTTCTACCTTGAGAGATGGTGGTTGTGGTTTCAGAGTAATATCTGTACCCATATTAATGTCTCACACAACCAATAATTTAACTATATGTTATTACCAATCACTCCATCCCCTCAATCGATCATTTGTAGTTCACATGTTCTGAAATTGATATCAAATTAACATTTGAGGATTTCCCTACCAGAAAAATGATGTTATTGGATAGGTTTAATAGCATATAAGAGCTCACCAGAACTTTGAAGACAGTATAGTTAACCCTGATATTTATAGTGGACATGGGAACCCCCACCTGGGGAATTCCTGCCTTTTTTTACACCTGGAATCCTAAATTTCAAGACCCTACTCTTTAATCTCATATATAGAAAGTACCCATTGCATGTGTTATTAACTCAGGAAATAGCTACAAACCTAAGAAACACATTTTCTTCAGGGACTTGGTTCAGATGAAACAACAGCTGATTGGATGAATTAGTTGTGTGAGACCTTCACTAAACCTTCTCCTTATCTCCCTTGTGAGATGGTATTGTGGTTGTAGAGTAATAACTATACCCATATTTACTAAAACTCACCCTTATCTCCCTTTAGAGATGGTGGTTGTGGTGGAGGTGTAATAACTATACCCATATTTACTAAAACTCACCCTTATCTCCCTTTAGAGATGGTGGTTGTGGTGGAGGTGTAATATCTATACCCATATTTACTAAAACTCACCCTTATCTCCCTTTAGAGATGGTGGTTGTGGTGGAGGTGTAATAACTATACCCATATTCACTAAAACTCACCCTTATCTCCCTTTAGAGATGGTGGTTGTGGTGGAGGTGTAATAACTATACCCATATTCACTAAAACTCACCCTTATCTCCCTTTAGAGATGGTGGTTGTGGTGGAGGTGTAATAACTATACCCGTATTCACTAAAACTCACCCTTATCTCCCTTTAGAGATGGTGGTTGCGGTTGTAGAGTAATAACTATACCCATATTCACTAAAACTCACCTTTATCTCCCTTTAGAGATGGTGGTTGTGGTGGAGGTGTAATAACTATACCCATATTTACTAAAACTCACCCTTATCTCCCTTTAGAGATGGTGGTTGTGGTGGAGGTGTAATATCTATACCCATATTTACTAAAACTCACCCTTATCTCCCTTTAGAGATGGTGGTTGTGGTGGAGGTGTAATAACTATACCCATATTTACTAAAACTCACCCTTATCTCCCTTTAGAGATGGTGGTTGTGGTGGAGGTGTAATAACTATACCCATATTCACTAAAACTCACCCTTATCTCCCTTTAGAGATGGTGGTTGTGGTGGAGGTGTAATAACTATACCCATATTTACTAAAACTCACCCTTATCTCCCTTTAGAGATGGTGGCTGTGGTTGTAGAGTAATAACTATACCCATATTTACTAAAACTCACCCTTATCTCCCTTTAGAGATGGTGGTTGTGGTGGAGGTGTAAAAACTATACCCATATTTACTAAAACTCACCCTTATCTCCCTTTAGAGATGGTGGTTGTGGTGGAGGTGTAATAACTATACCCATATTTACTAAAACTCACCCTTATCTCCCTTTAGAGATGGTGGCTGTGGTTGTAGAGTAATAACTATACCCATATTTACTAAAACTCACCCTTATCTCCCTTTAGAGATGGTGGTTGTGGTGGAGGTGTAATAACTATACCCATATCTACTAAAACTCACCCTTATCTCCCTTTAGAGATGGTGGCTGTGGTTGTAGAGTAATATCTATACCCATATTCACTAAAACTCACCCTTATCTCCCTTGAGAGATGGTGGTTGTGGTGGAGGTGGTGGTAGACTCGGCATGGGTCCTGGTAGTCCCCTCGGTCCCAATTCTCCCTTTTGACCTTTCATTCCCTGTGGTCCTGTTTGTCCAGGTTCACCTCTGTCTCCCTTCTCTCCGTTTCCAGGTACAATGTCGTCAATATCAGTAATCTGTTCAGAGAAAGACAAATCTCACAATGAACTGCATTCATAATCAAATGAATGATTAAGCATTCAGTAAAAGCTACTGGTTAATTATTCAGTAAAAACATTTGTTACCTTTTAGAATCTATCAAAATAAACCCCTGATTAAATATACACTTTGTATTATCAAATGAACAAAATTCCTCATTTGACGTGATAATTATTCTACAGCTCTACCATCTCAGCCAAAGAAGTATTCTCTGTCGATCAGCTGAGTGAATCTATCATCTCGGCCAAAGAAGTATTCTCTGTTAGATGAGTGACTACCATCTCGGCCAAAGAAGTATTCTCTGTCGATCAGCTGAGTGACTCTACCATCTCGGCCAAAGAAGTATTCTCTGTTAGCTGAGTGACTCTACCATCTCGGCCAAAGAAGTATTCTCTGTTAGCTGAGTGACTCTACCATCTCGGCCAAAGAAGTATTCTCTGTTAGCTGAGTGACTCTACCATCTCGGCCAAAGAAGTATTCTCTGTTAGCTGAGTGACTCTACCATCTCGGCCAAAGAAGTATTCTCTGTTAGCTGAGTGACTCTACCATCTCAGCCAAAGAAGCATGCTCTGTGTCAGCTGATCGAGCGACTCAGTACCATCACAGCCAAAGAAGTATTCTCTGTCGATCAGCTGAGTGACTCTACCATCTCGGCCAAAGAAGTATTCTCTGTCCATCAGCTGAGTGACTACCATCTCGGCCAAAGAAGCATGCTCTGTGTCAGCTCAGTGACAAAGAACGTATCAACATAATCTTTTGATTATTAAAAAAGATTTTAAAGATTGTGAAAATTGTAGAAAAAAAAAAAAAAAAGAATCTTACTGGTGGTAATGTAGATGCTCTTAGATCATCCTCATCATCTCCTGAAGACATGCCAGACCCCGATATAGACTAAAATTATTAATAAAGATAATTAATTAGGACATCTCATTATAAAACATCACAAGGCACTATACCACTAAAACAGAATTAGTATTTCTATAATGCTATACATAATCAAATGATTTCTTATAAATTCTTAAGAAATTTAATTATAATTAAGTGACTGTTTTTTAAATTGAAATGCACTTAAAATAAATTTTAGCTTTTATCACATTTGAAAATTATTTCTGCATGAATTTTCCATCATTAGAATTTTAGGCACCCAACTGAGGGAGACTGTTCATGTGTAGCTGTTCTTAATACAACAAAATATAAAGGCACCCAACTGAGGGAGATTGTTCATGTGTAGCTGTTCTTAATACAACAAAATATAAGTATCATTAAACATCAGAGAAATACAAAAACCTAAAAACTCATCTGCAATGTAAAATATTTCATTTTTCTAACAAATTGCTATGTTTTGTATAATTTATAGTGCAATTAAGCCAGATTGTTTAAAGCCTTCAGGCTTGTGGGTTATAAATCCACCTACCTCTGCACAGTCTTGTTCTGCCTCCCGAATATCTTCATGTATTTTTAATTCATTTATAGCACCCTGGAAGAATAGAATATGTCTGTAGTAGGAGTGGAAAAATGCACGGCCAGACTGGGGTTTGAACCCGGGACCTCCAAACACTAGCCAGATGCTCTACCAATGGAGCTACCTGGTCGCCGATGATCGACCCAGTCCAGTTCCGCTACATGTCTAATGACAAGGGGACCTATGGTAATGTATATCTGTGACATTACACCCTTAGTCCACTCATATCTACTGCTGTTTGGCGAAATTATCAACATTGTACAGGTGTATGAAATGGTCAAACGTCAGTCATTTTTCATTTCAACAAATTTTATTGACAAAGTTGTTACAAATCGTTTGGATCAAATAACAGGCAAAGCCTATATCATCTCTATCTCTCTCGAGGTCAGCCATGTTTATAATCAAATAAACATTTTATGTTTTAATTTCAAAAATACCTGTGTCAAATATCAATTAAACTGCTCAGCGTTCACCTGTTTTACATTGGACTTCTGTAAATCTCAAACAGGGTTAAATGTAACCCTAGAGTGTATCCAAATTTTTTTTAGAAGAATCAAACTTCAAATTTTAAATTCATGTCCAAAAATTTACTAAACAAGAGGCCCAGAGGGCCTGTATCGCTCACCTGGTTTCATGAGATATGAAACAAGAATGATGCTTAAGTATATTTGTCGCTGGTATTGCTATGTCAATTAATATATATCATAAGCATTTTATATGGGTACATGTTTTATTTTAATACTAAAAATGCCAAAAAGTGCATTAATCCATGAAATGAAATTGACTTTTGGCGCGACCCCATAGGGATGCTACCACACAAATGTGACTGATATCCATTGCTTAGTTACAGAAAAGAACTGGTTTAGACCAATTGACCCCTTTTGACCCTGCTCTCTGCCCCCTGGGGGGTCAGCTCCTTCCTTTATGCAATTTTGAATCCCTACCCCAATAGGATGGTACCAGTCAAACCATTGCCAAGTTTCAGAGAATAAGTTGTTTAAATCAATTTAGCAAAATTGACCCCTTTTGGCCCCACCCCTCAGACCCCTGGCGGCGCGGGTCAACCCCAACATTTTTACAATTTTGAGTCCCCACCCCATAACCATGCTACCATACAAATGTGAGTAATATCCATTGCTTAGTTTCAGAGAAGAAGTTGTTTAAACAAATTGATCAATTTTGGCCCCGCCCCTCAGCCCCCTGGGGGGCAGCCCCACCATTTGTACAATTTTGAATCCCCACCCCATAGGGATGCTACCAGGAAAATATGAGCGATATCCATTGCTTAATTTCAGAGCAGAAGTCGTTTATATCAATTCTGCAAAACTGACCCCTTTTGGCCCCGCCCCTCAGCCCCCAGGGGGGTCGGCCCCGTCATTTGTACAATTTAAAGTTCCTACTCCAAGGTGATGCTTCCAGTAAAATATCAGAGTTATCCATCGCTTGGTTCCAGAGAAGAAGTCAATTATATGAATATAGCCCGATTGACGACATTAGGCCCTGCCCCCCAGGCCCCTGGGGGGTCAGCCGCATAATTTGTACAATTTTGAATCCCCAGCCCATAATAATGCTACCAGGCAAATATCAGCGACAGCCATTGCTTGGTTTCAGAGAAGAAGTCGTTTATATCAATATAGCCGGATTTGCCACATTCAGCCCCGCCCCCTCAGGCCCCTGGGGTGTCAGCTCCATAATTTGTACAATTTTGAATCCCCACCCCATAGTGATGCTACCAGGCAAATATGAGGATAGCCTTTGCTTGGTTTCAGAGAAGAAGTCATTTATATCAATATAGCGGGATTGACCACAATTGACCCCGCCCCCTCAGGCCCCTGGGGGGTCAGCCCCATCATTTGTACAATTTTGAATCCCTACCCCATAGTAATGCTACCAGGCAAATATGAGCGATAGCCTTTGCTTGGTTTCAGAGAAGAAGTCGTTTATATCAATAGCGCCAAATTGACCCCTTTTATAAAGAAGATCATGTGACAACATATGAAAGGTCATTGACAACAAATAAAAGGTCATTGACAACAAATGAAAGGTCATTGACAACAAATGAAAGGTCATTGACAACAGATGAAAGGTCATTGACAACAGATGAAAGGTCATTGACAACATATGAAAGGTCATTGACAACAGATGAAAGGTCATGTGACAATAGATGAAAGGTCATGTGACAACAAATGAAAGGTCATTGACAACAGATGAAAGGTCATGCGACAACAAATGAAAGGTCATGTGACAGATGAAAGATCATGTGACAACAGATGAAAGATCATGTGACAATAGATGAAAGGTCATTGACAACATATGAAAGGTCATGTGACAATAGATGAAAGGTCATATGACAACAGATGAAAGGTCATTGACAACATATGAAAGGTCATGTGACAATAGATGAAAGGTCATATGACAACAGATGAAAGGTCATGTGACAATAGATGAAAGGTCATGTGACAATAGAAATTCAATAGTATAAAGAAGGATGAATCCAATAAAACAACTAAGACTGATACTTACAACAAATTGATTTCCTTCAAAGTTAGGTCCACCTTGCGCAATATAGAATGATGAACCAGGTTCAATGGCCAATAGTCGTGCAGTATTTCTGTTAATCCGACGCGTTTCTGTTCTTTGACAATTTACATAAAGTGTGGCTGTATTGTCTTCAACTTTAATTCCCAATTCTGTCCACTTATTAAAAAGTGAATCCACTGTAAAATTAGCTAACACATTTGATGGCTGCCGATCTGAAAATCGTGCATTCTCTGTGTAATATAAGACTAAATTATCTCGTCTTTGTAAAGTTGAAGGTTCTATAAAAACACCAAAAATAACAACTGTGTTATATGGGTTTTTCACAGAAAATATAAAACCTCCATCCCTCCGGGTTGGTTTTATTGCTAAAGTCACAGCAAAGTTCTGATATTTTAATGCTGCACCAAATATTTCAGCAGCGCTTTTGCGTATATATGCTCTTTCCGTAAAAGAAAATGCTGGGTAGCCAGTAATCCCAGTTTCGTATCCTACCCCATTAGTTACTGATGGAACTCCTACAGCTGTCAGTAGGTCAATGTTGTTTTCTGAAAAATATAAGAAATATAGGTATATAAATACAAATTCCAATAATAGAATGTCTTTTTTGTCTGATAAAAATCATTTCTGTCTACCCAAAAAAAGTTCTGCGTACCTAATATTTTGAGAACTTGGCCTAATTATATATTTGAGTAAGAAGCTGGTCCTTCCTACCATGTGACATCAGTATGTTATTGACAGAACTTTACAAAATTTAGTTTGTTTTTGTTTAACGTCCTATTAACAGCCAGGGTCATTTAAGGACGTGCCAGGTTTTGGAGGTGGAGGAAAGCCGGAGTACCCGGAGAAAAACCACCGATCTACGGTCAGTACCTGGCAACTGCCCCACGTGGTTTTCGAACTCGCAACCTAGAGGTGGAGGGCTACTGTGATAAAGTGTCGGGACACCTTAACCACTCGGCCACCGCGGCCCCCACTTACACAAATATTAATTTCTAGGGCAGCAGGTAACTTTTAAGAAGAAAATTAATTTTAAATAATCAACACTAATTCTGTCTAATTTGCTTCTATATCATCTTTTTGTGGAGAAAATGTTTATTATTTAAAGAACGTTGTTTTAAATTTCCTGTACCATTCATAAAAAATTTAAAAGCCCATATGCCAGAGAGACTTTATGAGCAACAAGTCAGGTATGCGTATATATACATCAGTCTAAATCTCTTGTCATGACATGTGTGTATGAAAGTAAATGTCACTAAATTAGTGTCAAATTATACTACATTTCTACTGTAGTAATAAGCACCAGAGCCACACATAACTTGTATCTGTCTGATTCAACACGTGGACTTCATTAGGCAAACAGACACCCACTTAATTCATATATCCTTTTATGGACAAAACTGTAATGAACCAATTACAGAACAGATACAGGAATGCAGCTTGATGACATCAGATATAAGACACGTCATTCCATACTAAAAACTTCAATATTAATAATTTTAAATTTCCTTTTCTTCTTTAACTCTGTAAAACATATATGACAGGTTTTCTATAAAACATATGCAGTGTATAACAAGTTCTTGTAAGAAGACATCAAATTTTTATACTGCCCTTTCTGCATGCCATTTTTTTTCTGTCCCATGCTATGCATTATTGAGATGAGTTAATTCCCCTAATTTCCCTAGTTAATTCCCCTAGTTAATTCCCCTGAGTTAATTCCCCTAATTCCCCTAGTTAATTCCCCTGAGTTAATTCCCCTGAGTTAATTCCCCTAATTCCCCTAGTTAATTCCCATGAGTTAATTTCCCTGAGTTAATTCCCCAAGTTAATTCCCCTGAGTTAATTCCCCTAATTCCCCTAGTTAATTCCCCTTCGTTAATTCCCCTGAGCTAATTCCCCTAGTTAATTCCCCTTCGTTAATTCCCCTGAGTTAATTCCCCTAATTCCCCTAGTTAATTCCCCTGAGTTTATTCCCCTAGTTAATTCCCCTTAGTTAATTCCCCTAGTTAATTCCCCTGAGTTAATTCCCCTAATTCCCCTAGTTAATTCCCCTAGTTAATTCCCCTGAGTTAATTCCCCTAATTCCCCTAGTTAATTCCCCTAGTTAATTCCCCTGAGTTAATTCCCCTAATTCCCCTAGTTAATTCCCCTAGTTAATTCCCCTGAGTTAATTCCCCTAGTTCCCCTAGTTAATTCCCCTGAGTTAATTCCCCTGTGTTAATTCCCCTGAGTTAATTCCCCTAATTCCCCTAGTTAATTCCCCTAGTTAATTCCCCTGAGTTAATTCCCCTAATTCCCCTAGTTAATTCCCCTAGTTAATTCCCCTGAGTTAATTCCCCTAATTCCCCTAGTTAATTCCCCTGAGTTAATTCCCCTGAGTTAATTCCCCTAATTCCCCTAGTTAATTCCCCTAGTTAATTCCCCTGAGTTAATTCCCCTAATTCCCCAAGTTAATTCCCCTAGTTAATTCCCCTGAGTTAATTCCCCTAATTCCCCTAGTTAATTCCCCTGAGTTAATTCCCCTAATTCCCCTAGTTAATTCCCCTGAGTTAATTCCCCTAATTCCCCTAGTTAATTCCCCTGAGTTAATTCCCCTGAGTTAATTCCCCTAATTCCCCTTGTTAATTCCCCTAGTTAATTCCCCTGAGTTAATTCCCCTAATTCCCCTAGTTAATTCCCCTAGTTAATTCCCCTGAGTTAATTCCCCTAATTCCCCTAGTTAATTCCCCTAATTAATTCCCCTGAGTTAATTCCCCTAATTCCCCTAGTTAATTCCCCTGAGTTAATTCCCCTAATTCCCCTAGTTAATTCCCCTAGTTAATTCCCATGAGTTAATTCCCCTGAGTTAATTCCCCTAGTTAATTCCCATGAGTTAATTCCCCTGAGTTAATTCCCCTTAGTTAATTCCCCTGAGTTAATTCCCCTAGTTAATTCCCCTTAGTTAATTCCCCTAGTTAATTCCCCTTAGTTAATTCCCCTAGTTAATTCCCCTTAGTTAATTCCCCTAGTTAATTCCCCTTAGTTAATTCCCCTGAGTTAATTCCCCTGAGTTAATTCCCCTAGTTAATTCCTCTGAGTTAATTCCCCTAGTTAATTCCCCTAGTTAATTCCCCTTAGTTAATTCCCCTGAGTTAATTCCCCTGAGTTAATTCCCCTAGTTAATTCCCCTTAGTTAATTCCCCTAGTTAATTCCCCTTAGTTAATTCCCCTGAGTTAATTCCCACGAGTTAATCCCCCCCCCCCCCCCCCCCGAGTTAATTCCCCCGAGTTAATTCCCCCCCGAGTTAATTCCCCTAGTTAATTCCCCTGAGTTAATTCCCCGAGTTAATTCCCCTTAGTTAATTCCCCTAGTTAATTCCCCTAGTTAATTCCCCTGAGTTAATTCCCCTTAGTTAATTCCCCTGAGTTAATTCCCCTGTCATAAGATAATGAGAGATCTCAACTCTTAGGAAAAGATTCTTAGTTGCCACATCACAAGGAATCTTCTGTCTTTGATATTTAATACTCTAGATCTCAATCCAAAGGGGAAGATTCTCAGCAAGCCTCATGTTTTGCAGCTTAATTAGTATCTTTGTTGCCTCGAAGGTTGAGATTCCCCTGTCTAACTTACTCCCATGGGAGTGAAGGATTATTTTTCTCTTTCCCTGTTTACTCTTTTTTGTTTCTATAATATTGATGTCACATCAATGCTGAGAATTGTTGCTGTGACATCAATCTATTGTTGTCATGAGGTCATACAATTGTTGAAAATGAGCAAAAAGCATGTGTAGCTTGCCTCAATCGTAGGATGAGATTGATAGAACTTTCACAGCCTCATGCAACAGTAGGATGAGATAAGAAAATCTCATACCGGTAATATTATGGATATCCCAGTCCAGGGTGAGGGATAAGAAAATCTCACATGAGTAAAATCATGGATATCCCAGTCCAGGGTGAGGGATAAGAAAATCTCACATGAGTAAAATCATGGATATCCCAGTCCAGGGTGAGGGACAAGAAAATCTCACATGAGTAAAATCATGGATATCCCAGTCCAGGGTGAGGGACAAGAAAATCTCACATGAGTAAAATCATGGATATCCCAGTCCAGGGTGAGGGACAAGAAAATTTCACACAAGTAAAATCATGGATATCCCAGTCCAGGGTGAGGGATAAGAAAATCTCACATGAGTAAAATCATGGATATCCCAGTCCAGGGTGAGGGACAAGAAAATTTCACACGAGTAAAATCATGGATATCCCAGTCCAGGGTGAGGGATAAGAAAATCTCACATGAGTAAAATCATGGATATCCCAGTCCAGGGTGAGGGACAAGAAAATTTCACATGAGTAAAATCATGGATATCCCAGTCCAGGGTGAGGGATAAGAAAATCTCACATGAGTAAAATCATGGATATCCCAGTCCAGGGTGAGGGATAAGAAAATCTCACACGAGTAAAATCATGGATATCCCAGTCCAGGGTGAGGGACAAGAAAATTTCACACGAGTAAAATCATGGATATCCCAGTCCAGGGTGAGGGATAAGAAAATCTCACACGAGTAAAATCATGGATATCCCAGTCCAGGGTGAGGGATAAGAAAATTTTACACCAGTAAAATTATGGATATCCCAGTCCAGGGTATGTCTGTCCATAAATGCAGGCTTTTTATATGTCTTTGTCTATCACATGCCATTGAGCATTAAACTTCTAAATTTCAAGCTAGCTGGATCATATTTAACTGTGGAATCTCTAGAACACAGATGATATAAGTCACAAAAATTTCACATCTAAATTTTGTACAGTGAATTCTCTGTTAGAACATGAGTTTGTGGACTTTCTAGTGATGATAAACTCATGAAATTTTGACATTTAATTTTTGTACAGTAAATTCTGAGTGAGAACCTGTTAACTTGTGGACTAGAGATAATAGAAAACACTGAAAGCTGACATATACTTTTTGTGCAGTAAATTGTTTGGATGGAAGTTCCATGTCAGTACAGCTGTGGTTTACTGCATAAAACAAGACAAAATTTATGCAAAATTGCTAACGATGACAAGCTCTCGACAGGAATGTCTGATAAACCTCCCAAGATTGTCCACATAAACTTTTCATAATTCATAAAACATTTAGACCTATTAATGGAAGTAAGCAGCTGCGACCACCAACGAAAGGCATACAAAAGGCATGCGTTTACATGGCAACCAGTTTCTATCTTTCGGACAACTAAGTTTTTTTTTTTTACAAACCTTTGTTATTTATAAATTAAATCCTTGTTAAATTAAGAAAACTAACACTTGGGTGCAATATCCCAGAACAAATACATTACTTCTTTATAGAATTATATAATTTTTCTCATGAAACCCGTTCTAATAAGCTAGACATTGCACAATGTAGTGGACAAACCAGCACCATGACCTTCATCAAATACAAAAATAAAAATATTTTCACTTTGTTCGTAAGAAGTAAAAAAGATTTATAAAAAAAAATGTATCTTTATTCCACAGAAAAATTTCACATCACATATTTCTGTGTAAACAAAATACCATAGTGATGTACTCACTTACCATCCCTATTTGGGATGTAGGCTCCAATTTTTGTTAACTTTATCTATTTCACAACAATTGCAAAACAAGTTATATCAACTTTTATTTCTTGTTTGCTGGGATGGAGGTACACAAGGGGACGTCGTCTGGGAGGAAACTGGAGCAGGTGACCACCGTATCTTTTCACATACGATCGAGAATCGAACTACGTACGACCACCTAGGTCTCAATTTTTTAAACTCTTTATTAAGAGATGAACTACCAATGAAATTTATAAGTAAAACTTTCACCTTGTTCACAATTTTTTGGTCAACAGGCAGCTTAAACTATTAATCATAGTTAATTAAACACAAAATTTTGTTGAAATGTCAGGCCTATAAATTATGTACTATCAATCAAACACAACCATGACAGTCCAGACCGCCCATTTCTCAGCTTCCCAAGAAACACAAACCATTAACTCTGGCATCCACAATTTCCTGCATGGAAATTCCAAGAAGTTGGCAAGTATGAAAATTCAAAATGTAGGGGTATATTAATTGTATGACTGAACAGTCTGGCTATATACTGCATTGATAAAAACTAGATTCATTAACAATTTATTATAATTAAATCAACATGTTATTTGAGATTTTCAAAGGTTCAAAACTCATTAGGATTTTAATTTATTTTTGAATAATACTTCCCAATTTTCCCTCTCATTTGCATTCAATTATGTAACTTATGGACAACTTCCTACTCTATAATGAATGTCCCCTTTAATATTTTGTTATCAATGGACAATCATTTGTAATCACCCTATCATATGAAGTGTTTCATGCTGGAAATATGTCTGCAATGTTAATCAGCACAGAAGCTGATATGGAAGTAGGTCTTATTTAAATGAATAAAACCTCCCTGCTGTAGTTTGACTATACCAGGCTGAGCTCTCACTACATGTTCTTCTCATTTATGCTTCATTCCATGTTCATTATCAGTCTTGTTATAACCATCAATAATGAATAAAATATCATGTAAACAATTTTTCAAACATATCAATGGAAAAACTAATTACACACTGAGTGAACAAAATTAAAACCTTTGGGAATAAATAGACAAATTTCACTTCTTTAAAGGTTTTATATACAGCTTTTTTATCCATAATGCTGTCCAATAATTCAACGTTTCATCACTCGTGGCCAACAGGAGAAAAAAACATTTGCTTTGTTTTTTTGCTTGGTTTATCACCCCATGAACAGCTGGGTATTTTGCAGCGAAGTCTTCTTGTTGTAGTTAGTGACTACCTCACTTGATAACATACCTGAGGCCCAATGCATGCCATCCAGAGCAATTAGGATAAAGCCAAAAGTACACAACTATGACAACACAGACCGGCCTGTTTCTCAGCTTCCCAAGAAACACATACCAATACAGGTAGGGAGGGTTGAACCACTCACCTAGGATCTTCACCTGAGGTTACGTGGCCAGCGCTTACTACAAGATGCATGCATGGAGTGGTCTCCCTTTTATATTAAAGATAATATAATGAAAATTTTTCTTGGATTTGATTTACCTCCCTTAACAATCTTGATTTTGATATCTGAGTTACCTCCCTTAACAATCTCGATTTTGATATCCGAACTACCTCCCTTAACAATCTTGATTTTGATATCGGAGTTACCTCCTTAACAATCTCGATTTTGATATCTGAGTTACCTCCCTTTACAATCTTTGATTTTGATATCTGAATTACCTCCCTTTACAGTCATGATTTTGATATCTGAGTTGTGTCCATTAATAATCTTGATTTTGATATCTTGGTTACCTCCATTAATCTTGATTTTGATATCTGAGTTACCTCCCTTAATAGTCATAATTTTATATCTGGGTTTTAAGTGTGAAATGATATTACCTGGATATCAACATCGGTGAAACAGTACATAGACATATTTTTATAGTGAATTTTACCCCCTGAATTTCTTATGTATAGTAAGTTTATTATTGTAGTTGTTACTTTTTTCTTTTCAAACACTTAATTTAAACGAATTTTTATTATGTAAAATACTTTAAAAGATTTTATTTGAAATAGTAACAATCCTTTTTGAAATATTATGTCACCAACACACCTGATTTTATCATGAGCTGTCGTAATCATGAATGAAAATGTTTGAATCAATTGGTATTTTATATACTTATAAGGTGAATCATAAATTTCAAAATCCCTGTGTTGGAAGCTAGTGTTGCATAGAATTTTACCCAAATTTAAATGTAATATTCTGTTAATAAAAGTAAAAGTCAGCATAAATGTTACAATTTATATAATTTTTAATAACTCAATATTAATTTACAACAGCTATGTCTTTATGCACAAACCTGCCAGGTTCCCACACCTTATTTGACCTTTGACCTACAAATTTGATCTAATCAGCCCCAATATACATGACCTTCGTTGGTGACTCACCGTCAATGGGAAAGTGTGTCAAATTTCAATATGACCACCCAGTGTGACAAAAAACATCAAATTATAAGGATTTGAGTCATGTATATATTAAGTAGGGGTCTAGTCAAAAGAGAAATCAGAGAAAAAGAAAATTAACAAATGAAATTCAATATATTCTACCTGATTTAAAGATTGCCTTTAACTTTTTTTCCCCTGCTAGTTCCATTTATAGGCAAGCTACCACACGTAACAATTCTTCCTCCAATTGCAATATACTTAATTAAACAATTTTTGAAAACTACAGAAAACAGCAACGTAATTACAGCAGACACAGTATTTTGTTAATCGTCCATTAAGACCTCATTTGTACCCCGAGTATCAGCAACACTCTGTGACCTTGGGATAACACAGCCTGTCCTAACACTGACCTTACAGAACCAACAATGTCTGTGATGACAGAAACCAGATCCCATATAGCAGTGTCACGGGAGGTGACAATAACATTGTCTGGACAACAACACAACGCCACAATTTGTTTTTCTGAAACTTGTCTGGTGTCATGGGTTTGAAAGATTCAGAACCTTGTCCAGATTTCCTTTCTCACAACTGAAAATTATTGTAAGCTTCTTGTCACAAGAACATCTCCAAATTTTAGAACCTTGTCCAGATTTCCTTTCTCACAACTGAAAATTATTGTAAGCTTCTTGCAAACAACATCTCCAAATTTTAGAACCTTGTCCCGATTTCCTTTCTCACAGCTGAAACTTATTGTTAGCTTCTTGCAAAAAGAACATCTCCAAATTTTAGGACCTTGTTCAAACTTTCTTGCTCACATCTGAACTGAAGCGGAAGTTTAATATTTTACATCAATAATAGTCTCAGACAAACGTGAGAACATCAACTCACTGAGTTTTACTCACAAGAACACCTCCAGAAGTAGTATTTTCGTATTACAACCCTGTTAGCATGTTTAGACCTACATTGATGGCCGTGATCAATCAGACCACATTCCCGACATATTGTTTAAAACTCGACGTATGCGGTAGATGAATAAGTTCATGCTTTGTTTCGTTGCAAATTGAAGGTACACTTTTCAATTCTAAAATTGCCATGGTTGTATGCAAATGGTTGCTCAAGGGTGCAGTGAATTGATCCAGGCACTAATATGTTTCAGGTGATAGTTAAATAATATATACCTGGTAAAATATCAATATTTGTATATATATAAAGTACCATACTCATCCTGTAATAAGTCCTGCAAAGAGCCCAACTCTTAACCTATAACTCAAATCGATGGACTTATATCATAGGATATTAGAATGACATTTGCTTAGAAATAAGCTATTTTATTGTATAGTAAGAAATATGGATATTGGTAGGTTTATTACCAGACACTGCATGCTTATACAATTTCATTGTAAAGTATTTTAGAAATGTGGGTGGGTTTATTACCAGACAATACAGCTTATATGATTTTATTGTAGAGTATTTTAGAAATGTGGGAGGGCTTATTACCAGACAACACAAGCTTATATAATTTTATCGTAGAGTATTCTAGAAATGTGGGTCAGGGCTTATAAATCGCCAAATTGATATATAAAGCTGCAGGGATTGACTCACAATTTCTGACTCAGTAAGTAAGTTGGTGGGCTTATTATAGGACAATAATGTATAGTGTATTGTAATAATCCTGATGAACAGCTATAGATATGATTTTATATTATAAGGTACGTGTATGGGTTTATTGCTTTAGATAGATATGTCTGCTGCACTGTTTCTTTACTAATAACACCCAAGCCAGATATTGGATATTGTATCCCAGGTAAAATGCCTACATCGTAGAAATAATCACTCATTGAATTGTAAATTTATGCTCTAACTTCCAAACCTGGTTTTTTTTTGAAGATTTAACTATGATAGCATAAACTAGATTCACCTTGTCAGCAAAGATATAGAATGTAGAAAGTTACATGTGGTCTGTGGTTCACACCTGTGCTTCCACTTTTATGACGAGAATCTTCTGTACTTCTGTGTCTCTGCTAAACCAACAAGTTCGGCACTCATAGGGCACTCATCGCATGTGTGTGTATAATTTAAAACTGACGTGCTTGATGACATATGTACATACAGAACATGATTTTTCTGCTTTTGACAAAACATCGACAAGATCGACACTTATAGAAAACAGTAAAATACTTTCTATCTGAACAATGATTAATTGAAGTTATTGTCAGAAATTCTACCATGCAATGCTCCCCATATTGTAATTAGTTAAACTATTGTTTTGTATAACCAAAGAAATCATAAATCCCCCCAATGGTCCACATGTACAATGAAGTTGAGCCAGATATTACTTCAGATTACAGCACTCTAACCTTAAAGTATATTGTACTCTCAATATATACAAAGAAGTTGTTGAGCCTTCCAAGAACAGCAACATATAGGAGCTAATTTTCACTGATTATGGCTAACATTTTCCCCTACCACCATAACATCTTAGATTATAATCATTTTATCTCCTTCCCCTGAAATATTCAAAGGAAAATTATCTTTTGATTTGGAATATGATCCCATTTCGTGAAAAATGTTTTTGTCAACATTTTCACACAGACACAAACAAATAACAAACTTTCTCGCCAAAGATGAATGAGTTTCTTCACTGAAAAATGAACTCCTTTCTAACTACTTGGTTCTTTGGCTTGGCTTACAGCAAAATCTGACAAGATAAATTTACCCGGGACCATACACTGATGTATGTTGCCCTTAAAGGCTTATTCAAGTACCAGCCCTTTCATAAAGACTGATGTTTTGTTGTATACAATACCTTACTAAGCCAATATTTTACCTTTGTATAAACTTTATTAAAATCTGTTCAGAAATTAAGTCTGAAGTGATGGTATTGAACTACAACTTGTTCCGTTGTTATGGTGACAGACCTGTAACTTCTTCTTGTGCAGAAGTTTTCATTAGATTTTGTTAAGACTGGTTGAATTTTTTCAATGAAAAATAAGCTGAGAGGTGATCACTTTTGGAGCAGTTTATTTCTCAGTAGAAAATAAAGATGAAATCTTGGTGAGGGTTGGGGTCCAGTTTGATGTCAGATAATGTTTTGTGAAAACAAACAATTTTGTCAACTAAGGACATTTCTGAACTTAAAAGTATTTTTGATTTAATAATAGTAATGATAAAAACAAAATCTAAGCTAAAGGAACTTTCCTTTTATTATGTTGAAAATCATAAATGGAGGAATTTACTTAAGTGATGAGGTTTTGGATAATGTAATAATATGGGGATAGAATCTGGACTGATGTCCTATGTATCACAGACTAACATACAGTAACGTGTGTAATATACCTCAGTGTGTTGAGAGGTGTTGAGAGGTGCGGCGTAACGTGTGTAATATACCTCAGTGTGTTGAGAGGTGTTGAGAGGTGTGGCGTAACGTGTGTAATATACCTCAGTGTGTTGAGAGGTGTGGCGTAACGTGTGTAATATACCTCAGTGTGTTGAGAGGTGCAGTGTGACGTGTGTAATATACTTCAGTGTGTTGAGAGGTGCGGCGTAACGTGTGTAATATACCTCAGTGTGTTGAGAGGTGCGGCGTAACGTGTGTAATATACCTCAGTGTGTTGAGAGGTGTTGAGAGGTGTGGCGTAACGTGTGTAATATACCTCAGTGTGTTGAGAGGTGTGGCGTAATGTGTGTAATATACCTCAGTGTGTTGAGAGGTGTGGCGTAACGTGTGTAATATACCTCAGTGTGTTGAGAGGTGCGCCGTAACGTGTGTAATATACCTCAGTGTGTTGAGAGGTGTTGAGAGGTGCGGCGTAATGTGTGTAATATACCTCAGTGTGTTGAGAGGTGCGGCGTAATGTGTGTAATATACCTCAGTGTGTTGAGAGGTGTTGAGAGGTGCGGCGTAATGTGTGTAATATACCTCAGTGTGTTGAGAGGTGCGGCGTAATGTGTGTAATATACCTCAGTGTGTTGAGAGGTGTTGAGAGGTGTGGCGTAACATGTGTAATATACCTCAGTGTGTTGAGAGGTGTGGCGTAACGTGTGTAATATACCTCAGTGTGTTGAGAGGTGCGGCGTAACGTGTGTAATATACCTCAGTGTGTTGAGAGGTGTGGCGTAACATGTGTAATATACCTCAGTGTGTTGAGAGGTGCGGCGTAACGTGTGTAATATACCTCAGTGTGTTGAGAGGTGTTGAGAGGTGTGGCGTAACATGTGTAATATACCTCAGTGTGTTGAGAGGTGTGGCGTAACGTGTGTAATATACCTCAGTGTGTTGAGAGGTGCGGCGTAACGTGTGTAATATACCTCAGTGTGTTGAGAGGTGCAGTGTGCCACAGATAGCCTGACAGGTAACCTCCACCGGATAACCTTTCTCAGGTAAGTCAGGTATTGGACTATAATACCTGACGAAGAAGGATGAGGTCTGCTGTGGCAGATTTTTTGTTTGGATGCAGGAATGCAACATCATGGTTCCCCTGTCTGACCCCTAGGGTGTCATGTTCCACGCTGACAAGTGGGTTATCTAGACGTGTAACTTGTGAAGCCCCATTCCACTAAGTGCAACATTGTGTGGAGTTGTCTCCCCTTGTCCACAGAATCGACATGATAATTTAATAATGGCTGAATTCTGAAAGTATACCTCGATCATCTCTTCCTTGCTTGAAACTTCGGAATCATACTATTAAAATATCTTTTTATTTGCAATATAATATTCCAAATACAAGGGAGTCTATACATATTAATAAAAAATTAAGAAATAGAGGATTTCTTGAATAAAATAAATTAACAAAACAGGATTAAAATTGTATTTTGCAATCAGCTATTGTTAAAGATATAGATATTGCTCTGTCCAAACAGTTTTAACCACTGTATATGTAGCAACATTCCTTTGAATGTTCATTACACAAATATCTTTAAGAACATTCCACTGAATAATAGTATAATAAACATAAATGTTTATTAAAAAAAATATGATAATCTTTTTTTAATTAATCACAGGGGTTTGACGCATTCCTATGAACCAGAATGGAATATCTAGAAGCTGGACACTAGGATTGATTTTTTTCATTCAGTGTCAAAGGAATGTGCCAAGCCCCTGTGTTTCAAAATGGAAATGTGAAGTGTGTATTGTGGTTTTTATCTTGTTCAATCTGTCAGAACTTGATTAAAATGTAATTGATTTGTGATCGATGATGGTTACAAACCATTTATAACAAGTGATCCCATATCATTGGTCACGGTCAAGGTCAAAGAAACACGCTGAGTATATATGTACCACAAGGAGTAATTATAGGATGAGAACAGATTTATATCTAACTACATATAATAAGATTCAAAACGTCAGCTCAAGTGTCAAAGTTATTCTTTAATGACTAATACACATCCGATTCGTTTTGTCAAAATTAAACAAATAAAAATTGGAACATTAATAACTACACTTAAAGTTTTGATATATGATAGGTATGAAATTCAATTTAAAGTCTTGTTTATTCATCAATTTGACAATAGGACTGACGTTTGAGAGATGAAATGTGACGTCATTTTCATATTAGCATTTCTAATCAATTACTACCATTAATAAATGCATAATACCTACCTGTAGGAAATTCACCAGTTTTTACAAATGTTTGACACTGTTGTTTGTTATTTTAAATATGATGCATGTTTTAGGCATATGATACACTTTATACCTGTGATTTGTGGTAGCATTAAGGCTATATGCTACCTTTCACAATATACCTGTGATTTGTGGTAGTGTTAAGGCTATATGCTACCTTACACATTATACCTGTGATTTGCGTTAGAGTTAAGGCTATATGCTACCTACACACTACACCTGTGATTTGTGTTAGAGTTAAGGCTATATGCTACCTTACACATTATACCTGTGATTTGTGGTAGTGTTAAGGCTATATACTACCTTACACATTATACCTGTGATTTGCCTTAGAGTTAAGGCTATATGCTACCTTACACACTACACCTGTGATTTGTGGTAGTGTTAAGGCTATATACTACCTTACACATTATTCCTGTGATTTATGTCCAACTTAAGGAAATAAGCTACCTTACAGGTGATTTGTGCAACTGCATATTAATTTCTTTAACACTTGACCAAAAATAAGTCTACAAATCATATTCATTTATACTCTATTCCATAAGAAATATTCAAAATTCTTAAAACACAATCAAAATTTAAGATTCAACACAAATTAGAAACATATATTTGAGAGATCACATTTTTTCACTATGGTAAAGAATAACAATTAACATTTGTTTGTCACAACAGGTGTCATACCCGTCCTCATGGAAACTTGACGCTTTTGATAACCACAATCCGACATCTTTCAACTTAATGTTGCAGGTGTATTTAGAATGATTCGTGGTTTCAGTGATGAGTCAGTTGTACCATCAGGTTAAAATATAGAAAAATTTCTCTTTAAATTAGTGAATAAACAAAAAGCGAACATTTGAGAACTATTTAAATGTTTATCGAAGTTGATGTTTTTATAAAACTATCAATATTATGTCACAAAAAATGAGTAAAAAATCATTCTGTCAGCCGTCTTGCTCCTATCAGTGTAATGAAAGCTAACGTAAATTGGCCTAAAACGTGGAGGGGACTTTAAGATGATAAATGGATGTTTACAGTTGTTGAAGTACATAGGTAGTCAAATTCTTTCAGTCTGGTTCCTCTTTTCACCGTGTGTCATCAATCGTGAAATTTAGTGATGTAATTTATATCAGTGGTATTACAGCCCTAGAATGCTACACCCCATCCACCATATACAAGTCAACGGCATTAGCACAAAAACTATCCGCTATTGTCAGAGAGTTGTATAGAGATATTGGCTATATGATATACCCTGTTATTTTTTACATCAAGAAATGAGATCCTCATTCTCCTCCATCATGACCACCAGCTGGCTAGCCCTCAACACTATAGCTTTTCTAGGGTGACAGCAACTTTAGATACTTCTTGGGGCTTGCCACCTCTGAGTTCAGGTAATATAAGAAGTGTCTACAAATTTACCTCTATCTCAGAAAACATTGGGTTGGGTTAAATTTACACTGCAGCCCCACTCTATTACTTTACCAAGCTCACTTGAAGGTTACGAGTCCATAACTTCCTAACCTTTATCATGACGTCATTATCATTGTGACATCATAATTGTCACGTCGGCGATAAGGAAAGACGGCTGTTGAAAAGGCTGTTCCATCTTTGACGGTAATAATTTGTTCATTCATGGCAGCAGCAAAATTCCAGGATATAGTCTTTAAAACTCCTTGTCGTTGGAACTTATGGGCTGATGAATGCCAACTGGACAAAGGTAAATTAAACATAATGCCAACTAGCAGACAAAGGCTAATTCAACATGAAGTGCTAGCGTGTTTCATTAAATTTGCCATTGTCCAGTTGGCATTCATCAGCCTATATTTATACTTTCAACTCAAAGCAGTTCAATGCTTAAATATTTTCTGTATCTGCAAACATTTCATGATCAGTAGTGGTTTTTTTGGGTTTTTTTTTTTTTTTTTGCATTTAACTAGAACTGATCAGGTTTCTGTTTACCTTATGTTGTTATTTTTCATTATATTTTACAGATACATACTTAGCTATATAGATTTCTATCATTTTTTTGCTCTCAAAGTGTTTAAGGGCAACTCTTACCCAATAAAAATTGGACAGTGCATGGTTTATTGCTATACAATACGATCTATTTTACCTGTAATCATTGTTAGAGTTGTCCCCCTTTGATTTTTTAAACATTTTGGTAATGGCCTACAATATATACTTATAGAGTGATCAGGAATCATTCCCTAGGGAAATGTTTGTCCTAAGTAACTGGTAATAGCCATACTTTGTATCAATTGATTCTTCCATATCTTTTTGTAATGCAGAGTTATCTTCTCTTGTGAGCAGGCATTGTTTGTTATGTCATTTGTTTGTGAGAGTAACATCATAAATTTCAGTGAAAACCACGTAATTTTTTTACGTAAACTAATTAAGTAAGAATTTAAACAAACATTCGTTCAAGCGTTCTTTATGCATAGTATCTGTAAATTAAGACAGGAGCTCAGATAATTTAATGTGTGGCGTTCTTACTGCATAGTATCTGTAAATTAAGACAGGAGCTCAGATAATTTAATGTGTGGCGTTCTTACTGTATAGTATCTGTAAATTAAGACAGGAGCTCAGATAATTTAATGTGTGGCGTTCTTACTGTATAGTATCTGTAAATTAAGACAGGAGCTCAGATAATTTAATGTGTGGCGTTCTTACTGCATAGTATCTGTAAATTAAGACAGGGGCTCAGATAATTTAATGTGTGGCGTTCTTACTGTATAGTATCTGTAAATTAAGACAGGAGCTCAGATAATTTAATGTGTGGCGTTCTTACTGCATAGTATCTGTAAATTAAGATCAGGAGTCATGATGAATTCGCCCTCATTATGTCAGGTGTAAAAAGGCAAAGTTAAACAGTTACCAGGTATATAGTATATGGCAGGTGTGTACAAGGTGTCCCAGTTGGTGTATAGAGCCCCAACACCACACTACAAGGTCCTGGGGTTGTCTGCCTCTCATCAATCACAATCCAAACTACCTGGGACAAGTCTCAAGGTCATACAATCAAGGTCAATGCAACCATCTTTCAGGACTAATTTTGTCCAACAAATATTTTCAGTTGTCGCTATTTAACATGTTAATAAAATTCTGATTTCTATTCTTTTTTTTTAGCTTTAAAAATCAAAATGAACACTGACTACAAATATTAAAAAGAATATAATTTAGCTGTGACTTTTGAATGCTTTTATGAAAACTTTTTTTTTAATTTTTAGGGGGGAGGAGGGGGGAGGGGATTTTTAAAATTAAAATGATAGAAAACTGACTACAAATATTAAAAAGAATATGAGTTAGCTGTGAAATTTTCATGTGTTAATGAAAACTTTTTTTTTAGGGGGGGAGGAGGGGGGAGGGGATTTTTAAAAATCAAATTATACAATACTGCACATTTACTAGAAATTTAAAATTTATTCACCCGCAGAGTTTTATTTCTAAAATAAAAATATCAAGATGTAAATGAAGGATTGTCCTAAGGTTGGTACCACCATACTGGTGTATTTCATTTCATAACAGACACATTCATATATTTTTATTTATACCCACTAAACAAAACATTTTCATCAAAATATCAAATAACAGAAAATTCAAATGTTTAAACATAATTGTACACTGTGGTTTTTCCACCTACTTGAGAAGATTATGTATTCATTTACAAATGGCCTAAATACCGTAAAGTTTATTTGCTTGTCCTCATAGGTTTTGAATAAGTTTTGATACAATACATAATATACTGTTATACGCCACCCTCGTTTTATCATAAGTGCCCAAGAAAATCATATTTAAACAGATATAACTAGAATAAATTTTCAGGTAGAAATATCACAAATTGCCTAAAGCAGCTACATAAGGGACATCAAAGGAAATGGAATGTCAGTGATACTCGGGGTCAAACCTGAGGCTTCACCATGTAATTGGACAATTTGATGCACCGCCTAGCATTAGTGTGTATAAAACAGCTACCTTTTATTCTGATACTTCTGACTAATATTCATGTTTTATCCTATATATACCATGATCACGCTTATACTTGAAATGCCTCAGCTTATCAATATTTTCTGTCCTATCACATTTAGTTTTAATGGGTATATTTGATTTGGTCATTCCAGAAGGCATTCGAATATTGATCGGGAAATCAAAATATTATTTTCTATGAAATTTGGACTTTTTTTCATTTTTTAATCCATCTTTCTAACAGATATAGTAATGGATGAACAGGAATTTCACTATTTCCACTACATAGACCCACATTTATACACGAACTCTCTCACACCAAAGCTAAGTATCAAATTAACACCAGTTACAGAAATAGTAGTATTTTTCTAGTAACAATTTTTTGATGAAGATGTATATTAACACAGGCCAGAACCTATGGAAATACGTCTCAGGCTGGTAACACCGATGAGATTATCAGTGTATTTAAGATTCAGCAGTTTAGTTAATTGATAATAGTCAAACTGACATTAAACCCTCGTTAAAGTTAATTGTTGGCAGCACATGGTTAGCCCACCAGACACAGACATGGATACCTAACTTCCTCCTTGTATACCACACAACCCACCCTGGACTGTTGGTTTGGTTTCATCATGATAAAACACATTGCTACAGGTTTGTACAACAAAGAATGATCAACATCAAAAGAGGATTAGGAGAGCACATGTAACAGATCATGAGAAAGGAATCAGTTTTTTTAATTCTATGTGAATCATTCCTTTTGTTTCCATCTGAACCCTTCCTTTTAGTTTCTATCTGAACCATTCCTTTTGATTTCTATCTGAACCATTCCTTTTAGTTTCTATCTGAACCATTCCTTTTGATTTCTATCTGAACCATTCTATCTGAACCATTCCTTTTAGTTTCTTTCTGAACCATTCCTTTTGATTTCTATCTGAACCATTCCTTTTAGTTTCTTTCTGAACCATTCCTTTTAGTTTCTATCTGAACCATTCCTTTTAGTTTCTATCTGAACCATTCCTTTTAGTTTCTATCTGAACCATTCCTTTTGATTTCTATCTGAACCATTCCTTTTAGTTTCTATCTGAACCATTCCTTTTAGTTTCTATCTGAACCATTCCTTTTGTTTCTATCTGAACCATTCCTTTTAGTTTCTATCTGAACCATTCCTTTTGATTTCCATCTGAACCATTTCTTTTGATTTCTATCTGAACCATTCCTTTTAGTTTCTATCTGAACCATTCCTTTTGATTTCTATCTGAACCATTCCTTTTGATTTCTATCTGAACCATTCCTTTTGATTTCCATCTGAACCATTCCTTTTGATTTCCATCTGAACCATTCCTTTTGATTTCCATCTGAACCATTCCTTTTGATTTCCATCTGAACCATTCCTTTTGATTTCTATCTGAACCATTCCTTTTGATTTCTATCTGAACCATTCCTTTTGATTTCCATCTGAACCATTCCTTTTGATTTCTATCTGAACCATTCCTTTTGATTTCTATCTGAACCATTCCTTTTGATTTGCATCCGATTCATTCTTGTTTGTTTCTGTCTTAATGTTTTCTTTTTGTTTCTATCCATGGTTTCAGTTTATAAGTAAATACGGATCCATTAACCTGCTGAATTTTGTTTGCAAAACCACTGAACGAACTTTTCAATATTTATGGAGCACTTTTTGCCTTCACCGGTTCTGCTAACCATCCAGAGTAATCATTTTTGTCTGTGTGCCAATATTTAAACGCTTACAATAATTTTTATACAATGCTATCACGGATTCCACAAGCTTCATAAAAACACTTTTGTGAGCATTATTCCTTTTTTTATACAATATCTATATGCTTTCACAAATTCGACTGAGGCATCTGTCGGATGTCTTTAGTAAATCTGTCTATCTGACAAGCTGTTGTATCAACCCTATATATCTGTTTATCTATATGTTGTAGATAATACACCCCTAGATTTATAAATATTTATCTCCATACCGCTCTCTCAGACATAAAAATTATCACTCAGAGAATGTAAAATTTGACAAGCAATCCCTCTTTTTGCAGGGGAGAAGATACCATTTCTGACAAGAGTATTTTTATACGGATTATGGTTAGTTTAAATCATTATGATACAGATACTGGCATCAGTAGGGAGTACGCTACAAACAATAGTGATATACCAGTACACAAAAACATATATATCATAATAACTCATTCAGACAAATCTTAATACATGTGGATGTATAACCAAATACTGTAAAAAAGATATGAGTTTACCTATAATCAAATACTGTATAAGAAATATGAGTTCGTTATACTCATTTTAGACTTGTATATTTACGAGTCTTCTGATAATTTTCCTGTAGGAATATCAGACAGTACAAACTTCATTGATAATATTCTCCCATAATTTATAAAGATATAATGTTTTTCATTTTTTGATTGTTTGATGATAAGATTATCTATGTACATTTTCAGATTTAAAAAACAAAAAAATTGCAACAAGTCAAAGATTTTAGACATAGCTGCGTCTAATATAGAATCAGAAATATCCAAGATATCAAATTTTGAGTTTCATTCTTCTCTTTGAGTTAAAGATTCTTGAAACAGGGACCAGTCTATACTAGTCAATCTGGGTTGTAAAAAACACACACCAGTTTCCCAGTACAGAGTAAGTCTAGTTCTATCATCAATCATGCTTTCAATCAACCAATTATACTTTGTTACACCTTATCTGCAGGGCTGGCCAACCCAGGCAATTGACCTTTTCTACACCAACTGTAATTCTTTACCAATTAAAACTGGTTGTGTGTTAGATAGCTTCTGTAAGCAAGCTCCGAGTTGTCCCAGTGTCAAATAAAAGATTTTTTTTTCAATTCACAGAGATCATATTTTTGTAGTAAATTAATACCTAATAGAAAAATCAATCAGAAGTCAGAAGTTTGATCTGTGGGTCGGAATGACAATGGAAATTAATTTTAGAATTAATCTTTGTCCAAGTATGTTAAACAGAAAAAAAATCCCAAGCTGAATGTGAGGTCCGAGTATGAACTGCCTCCAACATACAGATCATTTTTCCCATACTGCTCCTACTTTAATTTTCTGTACTTGAGATCTTATATCACCCCATTACCCCTTAAAACATCTGTAAACCCATCAACAATTCTAACGGTCTATAATTGTGAAAAATATCATGACTTGAGAAGATTTTGTATTTCAAAAACAGACTTCACTTTCATTTATTAAAGGGCATCTTGTGTGTTGAATACAGACAGCTAGGCTGTATATTGTAGATTTTTGTGCACACTTACAACTAGTGCCCACAATGGGGAAATCCAGTCTTACCTCCCCTATATCAATATTTGCTGTAACAGTTCTAAATGTCTGAGAATCAGGGACAGATTGCCATCAAATAGTTTACTAATACAACAATATTTGCACCTGCTCTAGCCTACAACTTGGTGAAGAACTCTTCAGTGTATGAAAACAAACAAAGCTTCACACCCACTCCCCAACTTTTTCACTGTGAGCCGGTGGCCATACCACACTGCCTGGTGGGAAACTTATCGGTAAACAAACTTAGTTGTCTGATGTTGTCTGGTTATCTTGTAAAACCAATCCTGTAAAATTTGAATTCTTTATTCTCTGTTATTTAATCAATATTGACAAATGGACTTACAATTTACCAAAGTTTGTACTTATTAGACAATACATTTGTAATTGCAAATTACATATACACACAATGTATAAGCATTGTCAGTTAATAAAATAGATCTTTAAAGTATCAAATATTCACATCAGGCAATACATCTGTTTCATGAGATAATCATATTTATATCAAAAAAGCAATGAACAATTAGATCCAATTTTTTAATTTTTTTTTCTCAGGTGAAGCTAACAATCACATCAGCACCAGAGAGGGTTCTTAAATTTATTCCGTACCTTTTTCGCCCCTTTCTGTGGGATTTTTTTTTAACTTTCGGTCACTGTAAGCTGACTATGATTGGTTGGCTAACTTAGTAGATAATCTCTATTTCCTAAGTAGGTAAACACTCACACTGACCAGTATTTGTTTGGGGAAGATAACACTTGATGTCCATATATCACCTACTTGAGACACAAACTCAGTAACTTTACTGACCAGGAGTTTTACCCAAGTTTATAACACTAAAGATCCTCTTATGTCAAAATATACATTATCTAATGGAATGTCAGTATAATAAGTGTACAGGTATTCATTCAAATTTTTCTGTAGTGTTCACCTACCTATAACTATGGCAGAGACCACCTGTCTATAATGATATACACCTTACTTAGAGATCACCTGTCTATACCTAGTCAAACCTGCCTAAGAGACCACCTGTCTGTAACTACAGTCAATCCTGCCTTAGAGACCACCTGTCTATAACGACAGTCAAACCTTCCTTAGAGACAATCTGTCTAGATTCAAATGCTGCTTCTGTTTATATTGGTACCTGTCTTTAAAGACCATGTTTGGTCAATTTTGCTTTTCAATTGGTCCTAGGACTGATTTTCCTATTTTTAAATTATAACATACTATCTACAGTAGGAGACATCCACTACTGGCCTAGTTGATGAGTTGAGAAGCGCACCCCAGTTTCAACCAGACAAAAATACATTAGTATTCCTTAGGTAGTTCTCATAAACACATAGTCATGTGGAAAGTTAACACTGTCTGATCAACGAATTGTTAGCTTAATATATCAAAAGTCTGCTTGATATAAGAATTTTTTTTTTCCAAAATTTCTTGAAATGAATATAATATTTGTTATGTTGTATCTGCCAATGATATTAGTAAATAACTATTATTTTTAGGGGGTTGAAAATCAACATATTTTGCGATTATTAAGATGAAAAAGTTGAGTAAATAATTTATTATGTTGACAATGCTTTGAAAAAATTGGGATCGTGGTCATATCTTTACCATCTGAGCTATCTATGTAAGGGGCCGATTCACATCCAACAGGTAGGAATAAGTGTTTAGAAATTAAAAATTTTATTATTATATAAATCATCTGATATAAACGAAACATGATATGCACAACCTAAATACTACCCTAAAACATTTCTCTTTGGAATGGTTGTCTGATGGGATCAGATATACTAAACCTACAGAACAATTTTCGAGTATCCAAGTCATAAACTATATCTTTACTAACAACATAAATACTATAAAAAAAAGTATGTTCATTTTGTAAAAATAATTAAGACTCTGTAAAACCTGCCTGACATGTCTGGTGAAATCTTATTTGTGTCAGATTAAAAGATGTGTATAATCCAAGTCATTATGGTAATTTAATTTTTGGTACTTGATTACCATAAAGCCCCTTCCCCTAGTAAAAAAAGGTTGAGCATTCTGTCACCAAGATGATTTTTTGGGCTGAAAGAGCTCAGACAGTTGGCCTATATATAACCTCAGGTGAAGATCTGAGGTAGTGGTACAATGCTCCCTACCCATGGTGGTTTAACGGTGTTTCCTAGGAAGCTGAGAAACAGACTGGCATAGCAGTGCTGTCATGGTTGTGGGCAAGACACTTTACCCTGACTGCTCTCAATAACATGTGATATAATGTTATTCAGTGTAGTAGCTACTATATATATTATAACTACTACAGTAGCCACCAACTACTACAGTAGCCACCAACTACTACAAGGATGTTCATGGGGCAATAAACCCAACAAAGAACTCACAATTTTTACCAGCTCCTTTTAATCTTCACCAAATATACTAATCAGAAATGCTTTGCAACCTTGCTAAAATCTTTGTCTAATTTAACTGTCACCAATGATTCCTTCTACAACCTAAAAAGAGAGGATGTTAGTCGACTGTTATTTATAGAGACAAGGAGCATAATCTGAATTCAAATTTATGCTGGAGTTTGATTTATCGTCATTTCCTTCAGCTAGGAGCTAATCAAGTTGAACTGTGCAGCTCAGATCCTTCATGGATTCAATGAGCATTGCACATTGAGATGACGCCATTTGATCCATACAATTGTTTCCACGTGTATGGAAATTTTAACCTCTGACATTTACAAAATATTTCCTCTACAAACCTGTCAATCATATAAGCAACCAGATCCATAAATATCCCAAGTTCAAATTCCTTTCCCCGGATGCGAGTATAATTCTTACCTATTTATGGTAAAAATCTCTACAATATGCAGTAATATGATTGTTTATAGGCCTCGCTGTCAGTGGATTCTTAAGCTTTAAATATCCAATCAAAAATTATTTTGTTTCATATTTTAAGTTTCAAAAATATTCAAATAAAAAATTAGAAATTCAAAATTTTAACTTGACTGAATGACATCTAGAAATAGAAATTCATTTTGATTTGGACTCTTTTATTAAGAAGTTAAAGAAGTTTTACTGACAATTCTGTCTAAGTTAGATTTTGATTTGGACTAACGCTTTTTTAAAAAGTTAAAGAAGTCTAATTCAGGCAAGCTTGGAGACAGTGAAAAAAAGGAAACTATGTAACACATGATACACATTCATCAGAAACAGACTTCAATACCATAATTTCCTGACTAAGCAAAAGCTGATTGTATAATATTTACATATAAAATCATGAAAATGTCATCGCTCACAAGATCTTCTCTGAATCCTATAATAGCGTGAAGGTCATCATGGGAAAATCCTTATAGAATATGAAAGTACATTATAAAGTTATAATTTTATTTGTGCAGCTCAAAATCTCATTACCAGCAGGTACCTATTGCTCTTTTTCAACGATAAACTGCTGGCATTCATGATATAATACATTCCGTGGAGCTCTAATACACTCCATGGGTCTCACACTGGACTTTTCAAATAAATCTTAAAAAGCCGTCATTATGTAATCCATTTGTGGTATATATCTCACAAATGTACAGTCTAGTGTGTGTAGAAGACAAATAGTTTACCTTGTTGACAGCTCTATATTCTGATGCTCAGACATGGATTCATTTTTTTTTTTAATTTACATAAATATTTGTCTACATATTCCGAACGCCCAGTGTGTATTTCCGCTGGCTAGCATTCAGAAATGTCAGTTAAAAAGCTTGGTAATTTTGATGACTTATGCCATCTACAATGTATGAATATGTCACCCCACGAGATCAACAGTGATAGAATCCTATACAGGTATAACCATATCTGAAATGTCCAAAGATCTCCCTCGGGTCTTGACATCTATCAATGTTAAACTTTCTTCCAAAGTACATCTATCATTTTTGACCAAACACTGACAATTTTAAACAAAATTTATGTAAATTTATGTAAATGTGCAACCTAGGTGCAGATTTAAATAGGATGGCTCTCTGGAATCCAGTCATGCATTCACAGGGCATTTCTTTATAAATCATGTTTGTGTTTTCATCATTCAAACAGCTGTACTTTTTCATACAGTAAAGCAGCAAGTTATATAGAACACATACCATTCCAGAAATTCAGAATTAAGTATTCATATAAATTTTCATAATTTGTCGATAAACATACTTTCTTTTCTGAGTAATATTACAATTTTTTTTTTATATGAAATCGGAGAAAAATTCTAAACAGTCTTCTGTAATTTAAAACAGCACCTGCAGAAAATATGATGGATATTTGGAATTAAGATTTGCTGACAGTGGCTCTTTCAAGAAAACATGTAAATAATTTTTTTATTGCCTGGTATTTCACCCTCAAATGTACTATTCCAATGTCTGCTGTCTCATCATGATAATGTTATTCCACCTCATCTTACATCCTGCTTCAAGTTCCCTCATCATCCCCTACCCTCATCATCCCCTACCCTCATCACCCCCTACCCTCATCACCCCCTACCCTCATCACCCCCTACCCTCATCACCCCCCTAAACCCTCATCAACCCGCTACCAAGGGAGGGGAGACCGGGGGATCATGCCCCTGTACCCTATTCAACCCCTACCCTCTAGCACACCCTCTAAACCTCATCACCCTCTACCACCATCATCCCCTACCCTCATACCCCTACCGCACATCCATACCCTCATCACCACCCGAACAGCCCCGACCCGCAGCACCCCCCCTAGACCCGACACAACCCACCCCACACCACACGACCCTACCCCACACCCGCAAACCCAGCACCCCCACCACCACAGCCCTACCTCACACCCCAACCCACACCCACACAGCACCCACCCGCACACCCTACCCGCAGTCACCCCCTGACCCAGCACACCCTACCACCACACCCGTACCGCAGACCCGACGCAGCCCGACCACAACCCGCCACCACCAACACCACCCCGCCCCACCCGCAGCACACACCCCACCCGCACACCGACCTCGAACCCCAGCAACACCGCTACCCCACACCCTGACACACACCCCACCCCCGAGCCCTACCGCTGCATCACCCCCCACCCCAGCCCCACCACTCGACACCCTACCCGCAGCAGCCACCCCTAGCCGCGACGACACCCTACCCCATCACCCGCACCCCAGCCACCCGCAGCCCCAGCGCACCCCACCCGACGCCTCACCGACCCCACCCCACACGCACCGACACCCATCCACACCGTAACCCCTCATCACCCCACCCTCATCACCCACCCTAACCCACCTACACCCACCCGCCCATCCACCAACCCTACCTACATCCCCACCCCTCACTCCCATACACCCACCCTCACATCCTCTACCCTCATCATCCCCTACCCACATCATCCCCACCCCACACCCCTACCCCATCACCCACCCTCACACCATCACCCTACACATCCTACACCTCATCATCCCTACCCTCAATCACCCCACCCTTCATCATCCCCTACCCTCATCCCCACCCTCATCATCCTCTACCCTCATCATCCCCTACCCCATCACCCTCTACCCTCATCACCCTACCCTCATCACCTACCCCATCATCCCCTACCCTCATCATCCCCACCCCTCATCATCCTCTACCCTCATCATCCCCACCCTCATCATCCTCTACCCTCATCATCCCTTACCCTCATCATCCTCTACCCTCATCATCCCCACCCTCATCATCCCCACCCCTCCTCATCCCCACAAACCTCATCATCCTCGTAACCCGCCTCACCCCCCTCAACCCTCATCATCCCCACCCTTCATCATCCCCTACCCTCATCATCCCCTACCCTCATCATCCCTACCCTCATCTCTTACCCTCATCATCCTCTACCCTCATCATCCCCTACCCTCATCATCCTCTACCCTCCTCACCCCCTACCCTCATCATCCCCCACCCCTCATCATCCCTTACCCCTCATCATCCCCTACCCTCATCCCTTACCCTCATCATCCTCTACCCTCCTCATCCCCTACCCTCATCATTTGCTACCCTCCTCACACCCCCTACCCTCATCATCCCCACCCCTCATCATCCCTTACCCTCCTCACCCCCTACCCTCATCATCCCCTACCCTCATCATCCCCTACCCTCATCATCCCCACCCCTCATCATCCCTTACCCTCATCATCCTCTACCCTCATCACCCCCTACCCTCATCATCCCTTACCCTCATCATCCTCTACCCTCCTCTTTAACTGATTCTGTCATTGTTACATTATATCGATATAGAAATGTGGACACTTATACTTAATGCTAATTTGGTGTATCCCAGTATCATATCAAGGGCGTGACATACAAACCTAGTCACCCATTTCTCTTATCGTGTAAGTCATCATTACACACCAAGAGAAACCAGAAAAACATTTAAGATATTTTGTTTGTAGACATTTCTCTTATATCAATAGCTATTATATGCAGAATCATATTGAGGCTTTGAATATTAAATTCTTATCACAAAATGTACAAATGTAAGCAATTTATTTACAATTTAATTTAAATATGTCCTTACGTAATTCATTCTAATTATTTCAAATTTTGTTCTATTAAAATAATGTTGGCAGTGTTTCAGCATGACATATTTCAAAATTATAACAAACTGTTTCAAGTGTTTTAAAATGTTTGCAGATGAAATTGAACACCATGCAATATATGTCTGTTTTAGTTTACTGGAGAAACAGCATGAACATCTTACAGTAATATTTCAGGCCAAATCATTCTTCATTTGTACCCTGTGTTCTATGAGTAGTTGTCATAGTAATATCTGTCACTTAAAATTGTCCTCTTCTGTATGACATTCATTAGTCATAGAAACAACAGTTGTCTTCCCTGTATAACATACAGTTGTTATAGTAATACCAGAGTTGTCTCCCCCTGTATGACATTCAGTAGTCATAGAAACAACAGTTGTCTTCCCTGTATAACATACAGTTGTCACAGTAATACTAGGGTTGTCTCCCCCTGTATGACAATCAGTTGTCATATTAACATCAGTCCCCCCTGTATGACATTCAGTTGTCATATTAACATCAGCTTTGTCCTGAAGTTGTCATATTAAGTCCCCCATATGGTATTTAGTTGTCATATTAACAGTCCCCCCTGTATGACATTCAGTTGTCATATTAACAGTCCCCCCTGTATGACAATCAGTTGTCATATTAACATCAGTCCCCCCTGTATGACATTCAGTTGTCATATTAACATCAGTTTTGTCCTGAAGTTGTCATATTAACATCAGCTTTGTCCTGAAGTTGTCATATTAACATCAGTTTTGTCCTGAAGTTGTCATATTAACATCAGCTTTGTCCTGAAGTTGTCATATTAACATCAGTTTTGTCCTGAAGTTGTCATATTAACATCAGCTTTGTCCTGAAGTTGTCATATTAACATCAGCTTTGTCCTGAAGTTGTCATATTAACATCAGCTTTGTCCTGAAGTTGTCATATTAACATCAGTTTTGTCCTGAAGTTGTCATATTAACATCAGTTTTGTCCTGAAGTTGTCATATTAACATCAGTTTTGTCCTGAAGTTGTCACATTAACATCAGTTTTGTCCTGAAGTTGTCATATTAACATCAGTTTTGTCCTGAAGTTGTCATATTAACATCAGCTTTGTCCTGAAGTTGTCATATTAACATCAGTTTTGTCCTGAAGTTGTCATATTAACATCAGTTTTGTCCTGAAGTTGTCATATTAACATTAGCTTTGTCCTGAAGTTGTCATATTAACATCAGTTTTGTCCTGAAGTTGTCATATTAACATCAGCTTTGTCCTGAAGTTGTCATATTAACATCAGCTTTGTCCTGAAGTTGTCATATTAACATCAGTTTTGTCCTGAAGTTGTCATATTAACATCAGTCCCCCTGTATGACATTCAGTTGTCATATTAACATCAGCTTTGTCCTGAAGTTGTCATATTAACAGTCCCCCTGTATGACATTCAGTTGTCATATTAACATCAGTCCCCCTGTATGACATTCAGTTGTCATATTAACATCAGCTTTGTCCTGAAGTTGTCATATTAACAGTCCCCCTGTATGACATTCAGTTGTCATATTAACAGTCCCCCCTGTATGACATTCAGTTGTCATATTAACAGTCCCCCTGTATGACATTCAGTTGTCATATTAACAGTCCCCCCTGTATGACATTCAGTTGTCATATTAACATCAGTCCCCCTGTATGACATTCAGTTGTCATATTAACATCAGCTTTGTCCTGAAGTTGTCATATTAACAGTCCCCCTGTATGACATTCAGTTGTCATATTAACATCAGTCCCCCTGTATGACATTCAGTTGTCATATTAACATCAGCTTTGTCCTGAAGTTGTCTGACCTTGTTATGTCTGGCAAATGTACCACAAAGGGCGGTGCTACACGGCAGGTCTATTGTAATTTGAAAATGACTAGAACCGATGAATATTTGTCTGGACATTTTCACTGGTTTATCTCCGCCAGACACTGAAGTACAGTATTTGTCAGTTGTTAAATGTTTGACATTTATTGGACAAGCAGAGGAGGATTTCAAACAAGGGACAGGATATCAACAGAGAGAAAAATGTTCCCAGCCACACCACATTCAAGGCCGATACACCCACAGGAATCTAATGTGACTCAGTATTTCACACGAAGTTGTGCAATAAGAAGTATTCTTATAACACTTACCTCTGTCAATCTGGATTATATGACAATGTAAACTAAAATGGCTGTGATTTTGGGGTCATTTCGCTGTGGTTTTAGGGGCCGGCATTTGGTGGTAATTTAGGGGCATTTGGTGGTGGTTAGGGGGCATTTGGCTGTGGTTTTAGGGGCCGGCATTTGGTGGTGATTTAGGGGCAATGAGTGGTGGTTAAGGGGAATTTGGTGATGGTTTGGGGGCATTTGGCTGTGATTTTGAGGGCATTTGGCTGTGATTTTGAGGGCATTTGGCTGTGATTTTGAGGGCATTTGGCTGTAATTTTGAGGGCATTTGGCTATGATTTTGAGGGCATTTGGCTGTGATTTTGAGGGCATTTGGCTGTGATTTTGGGGGCATTTGGCTGTAATTTTGGGGGCATTGAGTGGTAGTTTGGCAGCATTTGGTGGTGGTTGGGGGGCATTTGGCAATAGTTTGGGGGCATTTGGCAGTAGTTGGATAAGGGCATGTGTTTATAATCAAAATATTATCATCAGTTATAAATATGGACAAATGATCCCAATTAAAACTCAACCACTGAATGATAATATATATATGTACATTTATGTATATAAAACGTTTTATCAAAATAATCAATATATGTAATTGCAGTTTGAGAAAAGAATCCTTCCAAGTATTCTTACAGTAAAATGACTATAGCTCAGAAATGTGTAATATTTATGTTAACCAAGTCAAGAATTTGCTGCATTGCAATAATGATGAGGTACATCAGTTTAAAAAGCTTGTAGAGAGCTATGAACATAGTCTCTTTAGTCTCCAAGTTATCAGCTTATAGGTAATCAATGGTAGCTACCACGCAGCTATCATCACAGGGAGTAGGTATTATAACAGGCAGTGTGTTTCATACACATGCATCATAACATATTGTATTATCATAGGGAGCATGCGATGACGGTACCTGTATTTCATGTGCGTTACAGAAGCTATATTCTATTCCTGTGAGACATCCATTACGCGCGATTCAATCCGGGTGATCTACCAGTAATATAAATTTTCAGTTGGGACTTGTACTGGAATCTGCTAGCTCAGCATTTTGCATATGGCACTACGCCACAACTTTCGCAGTATGCCACAGAAATCTGCTACACAACTGTCATTAGATGTCAGAGTAGGATATTACTGGTATATATAATGTTAAATGAATTTTACTTAATTCATAAACCACCCTGTTCTAAAGATAGCATTATACTTGGTTACAATGACTAAAGGAAAACAATAGATCAGACAGTTGAACATCAGACTTCACAATCAGCTACTACAAGCCTCTAACATATCTTTTACAGTGACTGTAGCCATCAGCTACTACAAGCCTCTAACATATCTTTTACAGTGACTGTAGCCATCAGCTACTACAAGCTGTCATCTACTTCAAGACATTTTTCCTCATAATCACACTGGCTTTTCATACATGTTCATTAAATTATAAAGGAATCAAAATGGCTTTTATTCCATTAGATTTCCTTTGGAGAGAAATCATATATACAAGTTCAATAATATGTGATGTTGACTTCCTGTAAAGTAGACGCTGTCTTAAGTGTAAGTGTAATATGCTCAGCCAGAAATTTCTTAAAAGTGTTGAATGTTCTTCACATTGCAATTATGACCTTGAGAATGAAAATCCGTCATATAAAACCTCGGAGATTCATAATGAAAATGTTACATGCCTCTAGAAAGACAATGTCATATCACATAATAGTTAACAGAGGCTGTGCAGCGGAAATCAAAACAAACAAAAAATCTACAAAATAATTAACTTGTTATCGGTAGATTTTGAGACTAAGTACTGCCCTCTAGTGGTGATTTTTAAACATCAAAGATAATGAAACATGCACGGGGCATGTATGATCAAAGCATACATAAACAGTGAAATCTCCTGGTTTTAACAACACAGACAGATCTTATAAACACTGGTGACATTTCTTTTTGTGTATTTGATATCATTGAGCAGCTGTGTCTATGACCACAAGCTCTTATTCCCATAGTTATACCTATAAATCCTTGTAAGTCCTCCAAGCTTTGCTTTCAAATATCTGGTGCCAAAGGTCAGTGTATAAACAATTTCAAATGAAAAAAAACATTTATAGTATATTTCTGATTAACATGCAGAGGTAAACCCCATAAATCCAAGCTTTATTGATGTCTTTACTTTACGAAACATATTCTAATAAGTATTTTATAAATTACAAAGATTGCTGCAAAATGGGAACATCATAAATAACTCTGAAATACAAACTCTTTCTAAATCATCATGACAAACAAATGTAAACAACTGATATCTCAAAACAAGAAAGGATCTAAACTTGATAGCTCCACAATCTCAACAGAAATCGTATCAGCATTGATTTCAAACAAAATCTCTTTCAGTCAAAATGGATGAAGGAGTTGTACATAATGACAAACTTAGTGTTCCACAGCCCCTATCTAAACCCATTTGATCTGTCCGCCTGATTTCATCTTTTGTGTGACTTTGAATTCTACACCAAACACTTGCCACTCAAAACAGGAAAAGAAACTTCAACCTGAGAGGCAACTGTGTCATGTTTAAACAGTTTAGCCAGGCTAATTACTTTTCAGGCAGTTATGAGACTGTCAACAGTCTCTTTTTTAAGTCAAATCCCCGTATATAGTTCTGATATGGCAAATCCTTGTTATATAATGACCTGATGATGACAAATCCCTGTGTAGATTTGATATGACAAATCCCTGTGTAGATATGATATGACAAGTTCATGTGTAGATTTGATATGACAAGTCCCTGTGTAGATATGATATGACAAGTTCATGTGTAGATTTGATATGACAAGTTCATGTGTAGATTTGATATGACAAGTCCCTGTGTAGATTTGATATGACAAGTTCATGTGTATGTAGATTTGATATGACAAGTTCATGTGTATGTAGATTTGATATGACAAATCCCTGTGTAGATTTGATATGACAAGTTCATGTGTAGATTTGATATGACAAGTTCATGTGTAGATTTGATATGACAAGTTCATGTGTATGTAGATTTGATATGACAAGTTCATGTGTATGTAGATTTGATATGACAAGTTCATGTGTAGATTTGATATGAAAAGTTCATGTGTAGATTTGATATGACAAGTTCATGTGTAGATTTGATATGACAAGTTCATGTGTAGATTTGATATGACAAGTCCCTGTGTAGATTTGATATGACAAGTTCATGGGTAGATTTGATATGACAAGTTCATGAGTAGATTTGATATGACAAGTTCATGTGTAGATTTGATATGACAAGTTCATGTGTAGATTTGATATGACAAGTTCATGTGTAGATTTGATATGACAAGTTCATGTGTAGATTTGATATGACAAGTTCATGTGTATGTAGATTTGATATGACAAGTTCATGTGTATGTAGATTTGATATGACAAATCCCTGTGTAGATTTGGTGTAACAAATCCCTGTATATATTTGACATGACAAATCCCTGTGTATATTATGTTGTAATACTAAGATAATACCATTTTGTTTTGTGTAACAGACCTACTTCACAAGTTACCGTGATGAGTAATGTATGTCCCTCTTCTCTCTGTTTAAACTTCACGTAATTACTTCTTATACAGTATACTAAGTGAAATGTTTGCAGAAAACATTCTAAATGTCAGACTATTAAGTATATTCCATAAAGATGCATCATTTATATATGATACTGACAACAAGGTTCGCATACTAATGAGATGTCCCAAACTTTCTAGGTTTGGTGAGCTTCATTGGTCAAAGATGATAATTCACAAATAACGTAATCTTCTATGTTTCCTCTGGTTTCAATTTAGTCTCAATGAATAAACATATCACATGCCTCAATTAATTTTCTTTTTCGTCTTTTGATATATTAGAAGCTCAAAATTTTATTATCGCATCCTGAAAAGCTTACACGAGCATGATGTTCTTACCTTAGGTAGGTATTATACAAATATATTGAGAAACACAATTGAAGCAACAATTTGACAAAATGCCAAGAAATAATGTATTGTGAAGAAAACAGTTAATTAATTTTGCTTTATTTTTGTCAACACACAGGTGCAGTGACCATAACTCATGCTAAGTGGGGAACAAAACGCGGGGAAGATGAGACGTCCCTAACAGGTATGAATGGCAGGTGAAAACTTGGGTGATTAGTCTTGTAAAAAGACATATGTCAGAGGACACAGTGGATCATGTGTACAGGAATCGCAGTCTCAAACTTAGCTTAATTCATACAGCAACAAAGAATTCTGAAAATGCAACATTTTGGTTGAATTTCAGCAAAAGTTATTTAAGACAAAAAATGTATAAATGTATCCTTTGACTGAAATGATATGAAACAGCAGTTTTAAAAATCTTTTACAGTTTTTTCAGATAAGAAATTTATCTTTAAGGTTAACGTTTATGAAGGTAAATGTACCAAGCTTGAAAACTCCAGGTTTGTGACAAATAAGACAAACACCCAATGTGGTGAACTCTGCAGCCCCAGTATAACAATACTAGATTACCAACATTCTTGAACCTTGTCTTCCTCTCGAATCTGTGCTTAAATAGACACAATGTTGACAGGATTCTAAACATATGGACCAAATAACAACCCCTGCTGTTTGTCTATCACAAACAGGTGACAGGATGTCCTTAGCAATGCACAAGAAGCTGCAAGATCACACTGACTAAGTGAAGGCCACACAGAAAACTGCCATACCTGTCAACCCTTACAAACATTCTAATGACCTGAAAAGGTTCGACATTCAAGGTATGGTGTTAACGATTGTAACGTTAGCCTTGTGATGAGAAAAATAATAATATTCAGTGAAATATGAAATCTGATTTGATAAATGGGAAGTGACATTGTGAATGATTCATGAAAATAACTTTTTAAATAAACTTTATGTAACACTGACAATTTTGTTTTGTGAAGAAAACAGGAAAACCACAAATGTCTTCCTTTGCCATATGTAATAAGTCATTCTAAATAAATTTTCAAGGATGCATTTGGCAAAAAAATTTGTTTGAATTATTGAATTTGCAAAAAGAAAAAAAGAACTTTGACAACTTTTTGGCAAAAATGCAATAAATTGTAATATGCAATTGTGTTCACAATCTGCATTGATCTGATTACCTGTGAGATTGGTTTTACATAAATCATTTACATATCAATAGAAATATCATTATATCATGTTCATCTGTAATTTATTGATCACTGAATGTTTATATGTAATTTATATCAATACACCTGCATATAATTATAGGAAACACTACAGTAATAAAATATGAGGTACATGAAAATTTCTTTTAATTTCTGTTCTCAATCTGCACGTGTTGTCTCCTGTACATTAATACAGGAAACCTTTGACTATACATTCATGTATGTGTTGAAATTGTCATGGTTACTGCAAGTACATAGTGTAGAACAACATTCTTATATTTTTGAAAATGGGACAAAATTTGTACCCGAAAACAGGAAAAACTTTGTACCCAAAAACAGGATAAATTTTGTACCAGAAAACAGGACAAACTTGTACCCAAAAACAGGACAAAATTTGTACCAGAAAACAGGACAAAATTTGAACCCGAAAACAGGACAAAATTTGTACCCAAACAATAGGATAGAAGATTGGATGATATATGGCAGTCATAGAACTATGAATCACATGGAGAAATATGCAACAAGTTTGTATTCCATCACCTAAAACACCAACTGGGGAGCAGCAGGACATCTGGAACAGCAGTCACAAAATGAATGAGTTTCCACTTAGATATAAACACTCTCAGTAGAATAACACCATATGTAAGATTGGATCCCTCCCAATCTCTATACTCCCAGGTCAGTGTGAGTATAGATACGACCTGTTAGGAGACGGGTGACCTTTAATCAAGATTATTTATATCTTCTGGGTGCCTTCACCACAAACATTCCCCCATTAACATCTAGTGATGAGAGTTACACCAGAGAAAGCTACAATAATCTCCATTGTTCCGAGTGTGTCCGTGGCCACACCTGTATCTCTATAAACAGACCCACCCTGATATCCAGGCAGCCATCTTGGTACCAGTGGGCAACTGAACCTGTCAGAATGCTAATGTCAATTAATCTTTACAGATATCAATGAGCTCTCTCAGATACATATAGAAAAATAACCACAAGTCCAATTTCCAAAGCATTTCACTGTTAACAGCTCTTCAGGAGAATTATCTTATTTTTCACATTGGACTCTGAAACAAATTTATTTTTGAAATTAATCAATATTATTCTCCAAAAGAGCAAAGTATGCAAATAGTGAATGGTTTTTGGGAACTTGACTTCTCAATGGGTTTTTTTTTGTAATTTTTCCTGTCACTGAGTTTTCTTTTCGTGCATGCATGCTATTCATTATGCAAACCAAAAAGTAAAATTTTATGCAAACTAAAAAGTATAATTAGCATGTTAAAAATCACCATAATTATGTATGCATTACATTTGCATATATACGTATAATGGAAAATAATGAAGAATTATTTCTGAAATATCCAGCTGGTTATATATAATTTACAGAAATGAAATGCATCTGTGTGTTGACATTTTATTGCTGCATTCATCAGGCCATAAACACCTACTGGGATTGAGGAACTGGGTGGTAGCTGCTGGTATATCAAACTTAACCTGACATCCACCAGATGTAAGGTGTGTCCAAACACTGGAGCCAGCAGTCACCCACCACAACCCTCCTATATTGTTGTAGCAGTAACTGAAAAGGTCACTTCAGACTTAATTACTCTGTTCTTTCCATTTCAAGACAATATCTGAAATTTTCAGATGAAAGAATGTTTCTTATTCTTTGTCCATAGAAATAATCCAGTATGTATTTGATCGAAAACGTCTTTTTTCACAGAAAAATTAAATGTCACTTTTTGTGAAAGAGATTAAGATGCCAAAATTCCTGATCTTTTTCACTAAAATTCTTCAGTGCCGCTAAACAACTAACGAGGCTCATATAAAAAAAAATATCAGTCACTTTTTAATAGAATTATGAGAGAAAAAAAGGAATCGTCTGCCATCAAGATCATTTCAAATGTACTGACAAATTAAGAGCTACTTAGACCCTGATTACAGACAAGTTAAGAAGAATTTGACCCTTATTTACAGACAAGTTAAGAAGAATTTGACCCTTATTTACAGACAAGTTAAGAAGAATTTGACCCTTATTTACAGACAAATTAAGAACCATTTTGACCCTTATTTACAGACAAGTTAAGAAGAATTTGACCCTTATTTACAGACAAGTTAAGAAGAATTTGACCCTTATTTACAGACAAATTAAGAACCATTTTGACCCTTATTTACAGACAAATTAAGAACCATTTTGACCCTTATTTACAGACAAATTAAGAACCATTTTGACCCTTATTTACAGACAAGTTAAGAAGAATTTGACCCTTATTTACAGACAAATTAAGAACCATTTTGACCCTTATTTACAGACAAGTTAAGAAGAATTTGACCCTTATTTACAGACAAATTAAGAACCATTTTGACCCTTATTTACAGACAAGTTAAGAAGAATTTGACCCTTATTTACAGACAAATTAAGAACCATTTTGACCCTTATTTACAGACAAGTTAAGAAGAATTTGACCCTTATTTACAGACAAGTTAAGAAGAATTTGACCCTTATTTACAGACAAGTTAAGAAGAATTTGACCCTTATTTACAGACAAATTAAGAACCATTTTGACCCTTATTTACAGACAAGTTAAGAAGAATTTGACCCTTATTTACAGACAAATTAAGAACCATTTTGACCCTTATTTACAGACAAGTTAAGAAGAATTTGACCCTTATTTACAGACAAATTAAGAACCATTTTGACCCTTATTTACAGACAAGTTAAGAAGAATTTGACCCTTATTTACAGACAAGTTAAGAAGAATTTGACCCTTATTTACAGACAAGTTAAGAAGAATTTGACCCTTATTTACAGACAAATTAAGAACCATTTTGACCCTTATTTACAGACAAGTTAAGAAGAATTTGACCCTTATTTACAGACTGCTACACCTTAAGTACAGACCAGTGTGGACAAAAACATATGGTAGATTGGATACATGTAACACTGACCTAGAATCTTCCAAATTCCAGTCCAGATCAAAGCGCACCATCACCATACTTACTCCCCAATGGAGGCAATAATTTCATGGAAGGTGATACTGGAGGAAACATATTGTTCCAAGCCTTGTCAACTTACCATAAATAATATAGTTTTAGTTTACAAGTGGTATCAACTGTACAATAAACCAGGATTAAAGCTGCACAATCAACTAGATCACTCAAAATCCACATTTTTTAATCCAAAATGTGACCTTCCTGATTATCTTGTTTTAGATTGTGAACCTTAGGACACTTGAGCGATCATTATGAATTTTGGAAATTTACAGAGATTATTTTTTACTGCATTAAAAGTACTGTAGTTTTACTCTATTGAAACATGGCCATAAAACATGTCCAATGTATAAATGTCAAACTATAAATTTGAGTAAAATGAGTGTATATGTGTAGACAATGCCAATATGTTTTATTCATGGCTAAAAGTGGACTTAAAATACTTTTGTAATATCATGAATTGAACATAAAGTTGACTATGCTTATCACCAGTTGAAATCTTACTCAACACAGTGGTCTTTGAGTGCTATTGCTATTCTGAAATCTTGCTTAACTATTTGGGGGTGGGTTTACAGGATACTTAATATCTACAAGGAGAGGATAACACCTGTCCAGTATGGTTAATACTTATGTTAACTTGCCAATAGTTATAAATACCATCTACTAATCCCTTCAAGTCATTGGTGATGCACTTCCAGGTTCTTTTCAACTTCTCAACTTCTTTTTAAAAATTTGTCAACTTAATGCTAAATAATGGTAAAACTTTTCAAACAGTCCTTCATCTTTTATAATTTTTGCTTTAATAGGATTAAAATTGTGAATCAAACTTCATATATAGGAATCTAAGATATTCATTATATGGTAATAGGCAGATAATACAGAAAAATATATATAATTTTTATAACATATCCCAAAAACAGCATTTCTGATATTTTGTGTTGCAGACATTGTAAGACGATCAGATTGGAAATACTGTGTTAATTTTCTTTTCATTTAGATACAAGTATGCCAAAATTTCAATCATTGCATTTAATTGAAATATTTTCGAGGATAAGAGGCTCTTCTAAAATGCAAAACCCTCTTTAAATTTCAGTTTTATATCCAAGTGGTTATGACCTTTTATGACCTATAAGTCTCAGAAACAAAATATACAAGTTAAAAGATTTTGCTGCAATGACTTTTGACCTTTACTACAAACACCACCATTTGTAAGGGAGTTGTTTGACCTTTGACTTTTAGCCAGACACATGTTCCAGGTATGTATACCTAGAGATCTGACCTGAAGTGTAGGCCATTGGTAGGTCTGGTGTGTATAATAAAGAGGTGACTGGACCAGGTACAACATCACACCACCTACTGTACGGTAGAATTCCACACCCCTCCACATTAAAACTCTGGTGTTTAGGGGTGATACCACCAGATCAGGTATTATAGAACAGGTGTGGCCACTCTAATGACCGTTATTGTAACATCATCTCTACAGATGACTTACCGCAAATATTTGTACCTACATCTAATCATTGTTAAAAGTAATATCCATACAGGTGAGACAGATACCTTAACGATGTTTATTGTAACGTCCATACAGGTGATAAACACTAACGACCTTTTAGGCAACTTTCATATACAGGTGACTTTAATGCCCTTTAGTAAAGTCCATGTACAGGTGAAACTTATACATAACATTAGCTTTAGGTAACTTCTATGTACAGGTGAAACATATGCATAACAATAGCTTTAGGTAATTTCTATGTACAGGTGAAACATATACATAACAATAGCTTTAGGTAACTTCTATGTACAGGTGAAACAGCGACATAACAATAGCTTTAGGTAACTTCTATGTACAGGTGAAACATATACATAACAATAGCTTTAGGTATTAACTTCTATGTACAGGTGAAACATATAAATAACAATAGCTTTGGGTAACTTCTATGGACAGGTGAAACATATACATAACAATAGCTTTAAAGAAACTTCATTTTGAGGCGGGGTCTCCTTGTAGTAGTTGGTGACAACCTCATTGAACAACATATGGGAGGTGCATGGTATGCCATCCAGAGCAATTTCGGTAATGTGTCTTGCCCAGGACACAACCACAACAGAACAGACTGACCCATATCTCAGCTTCTCGAGAAACACAAACTGACACAGGTACAGAGCATTGAACCACAGATCTTCACCCTGAGGTTACGAGGCTGACGTTCTAACCGATTACGATATCACGGCCCGATTTGTTACATATTCACCAAGAGATCTCCAGACAGCAACATAAGCAGGTGCTTATCTGTAAACTCTCACCTTCTCTTTAAAAGATATTATTGAACATTATATCCAGGCTATATCAACAATACCTGCCGTCATACATGGGTACTCTGTCATAGCAGTGTAGGACAAAGTGTCACCAACACGTCATGATAATCTAATAGATATCAGACTATACTATTATAATGGTGTAGATATATTATAATGGTGTAGATATATGTTTTTCAATGCCTGATCATCTCCGTGAATGGCAAATCGTACATTTTATATCTTACAAAAAAAAGGGAAAAAAATCAAAATGCACCCATTAACAGGTGCAAGCTTTCATGACAAAGAAAACAAACAAGAAACATACCGCCATGAACACCGATGCATTAAATAACTTTTACTTTAAAGATAAACAGCCATCAAATTTATAGCACCTTTACCACACTCTTTACAACCTGGCCAGAACATAAGTTAAGGTAAATATATTTATCCACTTATGAATTCCTGTCATACAGTGTGGAGAACGCATGTATCTAGTGAGACGGCTACTTAGACATGTACTGTATGTTTGTCAACTGTCTGGTTATATGTACAGTAGCGATCAAGGTGACACTGACATTACAACGTCTCATCAAGTAAATGTCTTGGAATCTCGGTAGTTTTCTGACACACACCGACATTACAAGTCTCATGAAGTAAATGTCTTGGAGTCTTGGTAGTTTTCTGATACACACTGAAATTACAAGTCTCATGAAGTAAATGTCTTGGAATCTCGGTAGTTTTCTGACACACACTGACATTACAAGTCTCATGAAGTAAATGTCTTGGAGTCTTGGTAGTTTCCTGACACACACCGACATTATCTTCTTGTGTAGTAAGTCTCAGTAGTTTTGTGACACTGACTAGTCTCATATATTTAATACAAATCATTAACAGTTTATTAACCTCTAATGCATGAATATGAATAAGAAACCTATAAAGTTCAGGAGTGACCCAATGAAGGATTTAAGGAATTCGTTTTTGAGGACAATGGATAAGTGACGTGTATTGGATGTGTAGCTAGAATGTGCCATGCATTAGTTTTCAATTAGTTTTAATTAAGTGTATTTAAAGATATATTGTATACATCGTTTATGTACCCTAATTTGTAGTATATCCTAATGTAGCAACATTCATCTTCCTCTCAGATCTCTAGATCTGTCTTTCTTCCTGTCATTCTTCTTTGCTTGTCATTCTTTATAATCATTATAAGTATACTGTGTCGCTATCACAATCTTCGTAACATATATATGTGGAGAGGGCTTTTATAAGTTGTTAAAAACTTGTGCCTAATTCAATTGTGTCCAAACAATAAAATATGTTCAAATCAAATCTCATGCAGTATATATGTCCTGGAGTTTCTGTGGCTCTTTGGCTGGCCCGACTCATGTGGTAGATGTCCATGAATATTGTAGATCTCTTGAAGTTTCAAAACTCAAGGTGACAAAGATATTACATCTTGTGCAGTAAATGTCTGCAAATCTCCAAAGTTCTACTGACATTTTTACACTCAACCTGACACATTACATGGCTTGCGTAGTAAATGTCTTCATGTCTTAAAAAGTTCAGTTGAAACTCTTACACTCAAGGTGACATTGCAGCTCCTTTCCTACATACAATCTTCATCAATCTGGACACTATAGATCACATGTACAGAAGAACCTTGTTAAACCGGACAAATGCATATTGATTCTTCATTGAACTGTGATATCTATGATGGTAAAGCACTGGACCAATGAACCCAAGGTGAAGATTCAGAGGTGTGTAGTTCTAGTTTTCCTACACAGGGCACTGTTTCTCAAGAACCTAGCTAATGTCATGTACCACACCGTGTAGTTGTGTCTGCGTCCATCAAAGATATTCTATCCGAATTTCTCTGGATTGCATGCATCAAGGCTTCCATTGTTCAATGAAGTAACCATCAGCAACTTATAAGAGATCCCCGTTTACACATTACATAATCTTCCAATAAATCTATATATAATATTCAGTAAAAGATCCTATAGCAATTGTTTTAGGCTAGTGAACTTGAGATTTGATATTTGATATTTTTGGTTTGGTTTTGTTTATTTTGTTTAACGTCCCGTTAACAGCCAGGGTCATTTAAGGATGTGCCAGATTTTGGAGGTGGAGGAAAGCTGAAGTACCCGGAGAAAAACCACCGGCCTACGGTCAGTACCAGCAGAGACATATATACGTATATATGTCTCTGGTACCAGGCAAGCCGCAACTGGCCCCAACATGGGTTTCGAACTCGCGACCAAGACGTGGAGGGCTAGTGATAAAGTGTCGGTACGCCTTAACCACTCAGCCATCGCGGCATATTTATATGCATTAAATCATACCAACAATTGTTGAATATCTATGAGATATCTGCGAAACTTTGATTTTTTTTTTTTTTCAGTTTGAATTTATATATCTAAATTAGAAATAGACTGAAAATGAAAAATAAAAAATCTTCCCATTTAGATGATTCCAATATTGCCTTGAATTCTTTCCATGGGAATATTTTCAAGGCCTTAAATTACTGCTGTAACACAGAGGAAGGTTACAATGACACAGAGTTGTGCTATTTAAATGGCCATGTCTGCAGATATTGAGGACATCAATTTGAATTCTTTGATTTTCTTGTCCTTTAAATTTAAGTTCACATAATACATCCATGCAGTAAATCAAACTGACAGTCAAATGGTCGATATCTGTCCCCTAAGTCTGGAAACAATATGTGGTAAATGTTCATAACCGTTGATGTACGTAATTTTGAGATTTTTTATAAACTTTTCCTTTACCTTTATTGGTGGCTGCTACTTATTGAGGATCTTAGTTTTATTTGTTTAAAGTTTTATGTCCTTACAACGGCAGTATTAATATGAAAGCAGGGTTTACCCTGGATCCAAAATAATGGGCCATTTTGACAAGATTTCAGAAATCGCATGGGCCAAAACATAGAAAATTGAAGAAATTTGTGAGTTTTGTTGGTCCATTTTGGAAAATATAGGGTAAAAGGCCCCATGGCCCCCTCTAGAGTTATCCCTGTGAAAGTCATATATGACCTTGAAAATGTTTCATTATTATCAAGTTTTAAGTGTATTTTTTAATTCCTCTCAACAAAAAAAGCTTTACAAACATAATAATAGACTACTAATTATGCAACAATTGACAGTAAGTCATTACTCCAAACCACAATCAATGAATAGTTTTTGCTAGGTTTGTCTCCCTATGAACAGCCAGGGTCATTTTGAGGTGGGGTATCTTGTAGCAGTTGGTGACTACCTCACTGAACAACATACGAGAGGATCGACTGTCGCATTCCATCAAGAGCAATTAGGGTAAAGTGTCTTACCCAATCACACAACTACAGCACAAACTGGCCTACTTCCTGAGAAACACAAACCGACACCTCCTGAGAAACACAAACCGACACCGATAAGGAGTGTCAAACCTCGCACCTCAGATCTTCACCTGAGGTTAGGTGGCCAGCACTCTGACTGAGCTATCACAGCCCCTTACTTCTTTTGACCGCTATCAATCAAAAGACAGATATTCTTCATACAGACATTTTATTCTTTCACAATTTTCAGACGTTTACTTCATTTAGTAAAGAAGGAAAATGTCATCATTTCTTGGGACAGGCCTACTAGGTTATTTATATCTTTAGGTGTACACAAGTTTGTCTAGACCACAGGCGAGTCTTGTACCTGGTATAAATTATGCATAATACATTACATTGTGGTTTCATCAGAATTTTTTAGTAGATCAGAAGGACAAAGAAAACTGAAATTATTTTTATGAAGCTTGTTGAGAAATAAAAAGTGTAAATCGTGTTCTGGTTTTCAGCGTACACATCCCTTTTATCAGCTTTACACCCAAAAAAGTCCAGACAGAAATCATTCAGGAACCCAGACTTTCCAATACATTTGTTATATACAAATATGAAAAGCCACAAACAGTTATTATAATATGCTTGTTCAACAGATAAATTTTTTTACAGTGGATATTGAATATTGTTTATCCTGAACTCAATCAGAACTAGACTTTACTTGAACTGGTGCACCCTTATAAAAATAGAAATATCACTTATGCAAATATTTTTTATGTCATTCATAAAAATTTGGTCTGGTTTCTAAAGCCCTTTAAAAAGAAGACAAAATCTTTTTTTCAAGATTGGTTTAAACATCACATGACCTATATGTCATTCATAAAACTTAGTCAAATGTTTTAAAGCCCACCGATTACGTACAGAGGATGAATTTTTTTGTCAGGATTGGCTTTAACTTATCACAGAGCACTCGGAGGTGACATGTTACAGAGACTTATACTGTTGACGGACACTCCCATGTTTTTCTTCGGATTAAATTTGGATCTAACATACAATAAACTAGTGTGTGTTATCAATTCACCTTTGAATTCTGTTTTAGTGGAAATGTCTTCAGCAATTCTCTACATTTATATTTTCTATAAATATTCCAAGATCGATTGAGGGTCCAGAGTAATAATATCTGGTGTATGACGCCCCTATCAGGTCTAATGGTAGTCAGAACCTGTCTAATGTACACATGCTTTGGAAAGATTACATGACTCCAGTATCACATTTTGGAAACATGTTCTATTTTTGTAATTAAAAGGTTAGCTTATTATTGAACAGGTGCATATAATGGTGGTAAAAAAGATTTTCCTTAATTTTCATTCAAATAAATAGAATTTTTCTTAATTCAGGGACCACAGTGACCAAGTGGTTAAGGTCCCGACACTTTATCACCAGCCCTCCACCTCTGGGTTGCGAGTTTGAAACCCACATGGGGTAGTTGCCAGGTACTGACCATAGGTCGGTGGTTTTTCACTGGGTTCTCTGGCTTTCCTCCACCTCCAAAACAAGACATGTCCTCAAATAACCCTGGCTGTTAATAGGACATTAAACAAAATCAACCAAACTAAAGCAAACTTAATTTTTCATTTTTTTAATTTTTCATAATTTTTCTAAAATATGATACTGCATAATCTTTTTTAATATATCCTTGAAAATTAAACAAATTTTCAGTAAATTATATAAAACTAATATGTAACATGATACTGTAAGACTTAAAAATAACCACCTAAGGATGCCTGCTGAAAAGCCTGAACAATTTAATTAGCTCAACTCCATTTGATACCTTAATTCTCTTAAATTTTATATTTTTTTAATTTCATAATGATGAGTTTCATCCATGGATATAAAAGAACAACTTTATCAAAAGAATAATAAAAGAAAGTGCAATTTTTATATAATTGCAGACATAAGACATTTTTTTAACTGTACTGTAAAATAAAGTAACATTTTTTTCTATCAATTGCATTCATTTATTAAAACTGTTTTGCACTGTGTGTATTCAAAATACGGAACAATTTGCCAGAGGAAGTATAATATTGGCACCAACAGATAATTCTTTCAAAAATAGACTAGGCAGGCATTGGGAGGACCAAGAACTTTTATATAGTCATAAATAAGAAATTCTATAGAAATTGAATTGTTATCACAATTAATTTATTCGATTATAATTTATGTTTTATATTTGATTCGGTGTACAGGATCTTAATTGATCCTGGACTGGTAATAAACTGAACTATAAATTAAAACTGCATTGAATTAGATAGTATACCTTCTTCAGACAAATTCATTATAAATGCTATCCTGATACCATTCTTAAATCATTTTTTATAATTTATTGCAGGATACCATTGAAAAGTATACTTGCGTCAAGGTATTGAATAGGACTTAAAGTGCGGTGTTATTCCTATTACATACCTAGACAATATACCCATACAGAAGGATCATACACAACTCCACTGACCTAATTAAACTGTTTGAATGTAGATTTGTCTATATAGGGAAGTTTCCAGGAGCCATCTGTCAAATAAGGTCAGCTATGACTTCCACAATTTTTAAAAACCAGTCGTTTGATCTTGTTAAGTATTTTAAGTATCCTCTAACAAGTACATTGACAGACTCCGTTTATAGACACGCTATCAGTCGTAAATTTCTAGTATTATATAACGGAATCAAACATATGGAAAATCTGACTATTCAAATGTGTTTTAAATAACTACGATTCAAATTGTTTGATATTTTTGCATGCTCCGTTGAACTACAATTTACAGTGTATAATGATAGGTTTATCTGGTAAAGTGTAATTTGTACAAGCCTGGTCAGCCCAAACCCTTCAACACATACACTGGACATTTAAAAACAAGTGACATATATCTATGAATAAACTTGAAACATTTAAGAGATAAAAATTAGAGAAAATAATCCAAACCATTTAGAATAATATAATTGAATTGTATAAATTCTTTGTTTTCTATCTAAACTTCCAATCAGTTAATTATCATTTGTTAAACAATGCCATCTTTTTCTGGAGTAAGATGTCCTTCCTTTATTCATAAATACAACAATAACCGAGTGTTACAAGACACATACAACATCTGACAGACCAATGTACTAAACACGGTACGATTAACCCTGAATATCACGAGATAATCTCCACTTCTTGCCTTACTGATCAAAAGGCATTTTCATCAATCAAATCCACATTTTTTGTTATTGTATTGCATTTAAATAATATCTATTGCTACTTAATCCATTCAAACAATATCTAATGGCTTTTGATTATGTTGGATTGCTACAACAGCTCGCAACCTTTACCATTGACAGGCACATTTGGGCTGAAATATGATAAGCCCCTTAGATCACTGTAGAAAAGAGCACCCTTACACCATTGAGAAAAAGACGTAATGAACCCACCTGAACTAGGTTTTTGTTTACTTTACTAAGCTGAATGTGTAACACAATTATAGAATTTAAAGCCATGGAACTGTGGTACGGGATGGCCTGATGAGAGGCACGAGTGGTGTGATTACCTATAGTCTTTATGGCATGATACCTGGCCTTAGATTTGGTCGTCTTCATGATAATGATGTGGTACCTGGCCAAAGATTTGGTTGTCAATGTGGTACCTGGCCTTAGATTTGGTTGTCTTTGTGATAATGATGCGGTACCTGGCCAAAGATTTGGTTGTCTTTGTGATAATGATGTGGTACCTGGCCAAAGATTTGGTTGTCAATGTGGTACCTGGCCTTAGATTTGGTTGTCTTTGTGATAATGATGCGGTACCTGGCCTTTAAGATTTGGTTGTCTTTGTGATAATGATGTGGTACCTGGCCTAGGATTTGGTTGTCGATGTGGTACCTGGCCTTAGATTTGGTTGTCTTTGTGATAATGATGTGGTACCTGGCCTAGGATTTGGTTGTCGATGTGGTACCTGGCTTAGGATTTGGTTGTCGATGTGGTACCTGGCCTTAGATTTGGTTGTCAATGTGGTACCTGGCCTAGGATTTGGTTGTCGATGTGGTACCTGGCCTTAAGATTTGGTTGTTGATGTGGTACCTGGCTTAGGATTTGGTTGTCGATGTGGTACCTGGCCTTAGATTTGGTTGTCGATGTGGTACCTGGCCTTAGATTTGGTTGTCGATGTGGTACCTGGCCTTAGATTTGGTTGTCGATGTGGTACCTGGCCTTAGATTTGGTTGTCGATGTGGTACCTGGCCTTAGATTTGGTTGTCAATGTGGTACCTGGCAGGCCTTAGATTTGGTTGTCGATGTGGTACCTGGCAGGCCTTAGATTTGGTTGTCTTCGTGATATTGATGTGGTACCTTGCCTAAGATTCGGACAATCTATGATATTATACCTGGCTTATCTGAGGTCTAATCTAAATTGTCTGTACTATCTGGATCAGCAGCCTACAAAAGTTTGGTACATGAAATATGCTCAGTATAGTGCAGATGTCTTCTTATTTCCTTAGATAATTACAATCGAATTATTTCTTTCTTCCATTGTTTTAATTATGAGAGAGTTTGACATTAAGTTAACCTTGATGAAGCAGAACACACTTATCCTTCCAGCTAAAACACTTTGTCTTATATTGTACTTTTTAAGTGTCTCTGTGAGAATCTGTTTTTTGTTCATATGGCTGCCCTCCATCTATGGATAATAAGTTTAACTCTTGTTGTTAAAAGTGTATGAAAGACCCACAATCATTGACCAATGCTAACATTGCCTACAGCAGATACATCCGTTATTAGACTAAACTCTTCAGAATTTCCTTTCTGTCTTGAAGAGATTTCCGTTTTAGCAAACAAAAACAACAAATTTCCTAAGAGCCTCAACAAGTAGCTGCCGCCAATGTATTTTTTATATTTCATTTCTTTAAACATCAAAGCTGAGTTGGATCAGCAGCAGAGTGCATGTGAGTAAATTAAGGCTCTCCGATCCTTAGTTTACATAATGGGATGCTACAGGTTATAGGAGTTTCATCTTAAAAGAAACCAGAATTGTTATTTGATAGCTGGCCTCATTGTAGAGTCTAAATAGCTTGCATCTGTAGTCCAACACTATTTACATATGTAACTATTCTATCAGCAATCATTAGGAGATCAATTCTTTGTGTTTTGATGAGTATGGAATTGGGGTGTATCTTTACATCACACCTTTATATGTATGGATGCTTCACATGTATCTCTCATGAAAGTAGGTCATCAATTCTAATGTACATTTATCAATGTATTATCAAGTCTTATGTACCATCATAACTAGGTCATAAATTCTATAGCATACCATCATAAGCGAGTCATCAATTCTTGTGAACATTTATAAGTAGTCATCAATTCTTGTGAACATTTATAAGTGTGTCATCAATTCTTGTGAACATTTATAAGTGTGTCATCAATTCTTGTGAACATTTATAAGTGTGTCATCAATTCTTGTGAACATTTATAAGTGTCATCAATTCTTGTGAACATTTATAAGTGTGTCATCAATTTATGTGAACATTTATAAGTGTGTCATCAATTCTAAGTCACCAAGGTACGTAACAATGGCTGCAGCAGAGCAGCTGGTATAAATGAATATCTGACCTTTCCCTGATACAGCGAATCTGTTTGATCAACGTTCTACTCGGGTCTTTATATATCCATTGTCAACGCGTGGTGTCAGAGTAACTTTATCGGCCCTAATTGTGTATATTTACCGAGGAATGATACCATGTACACATGCAATAGGATATATATTTATAACACCAAGAGAAATGTCTGATAAGATTACACCAGTGTATTTCAAAAATTCAAGTTAATTGGGTGCTTTTAAATCGAGTTAATTGGATGTTTAATATCCTGTATTCGGCAGACACCCAAAATAACTTCCTGTAAAACTTCCTCATATAGGTTAGGTATAACCTCGTATCTTTTATAAATCACTTACTACAGTAAAATAAACTGAACCTTGGAAAAAAATAATGTCTAACCAATTACAGATTGATTATGTCAAAACAGTTATCCCTAAAACTGCAACCATAATAATCTGATTCCAGACATAATAAATATGTTTATAGAAAACTATTTTGTTGTTCACAACCTAAAGTATGGTTTTCATTTGTTTATCATACAAACGAACATCATACATTTTTTTTTCTCATTGCAAAAATTGTATCATGGCAATCTGGGCTTTATTTGTGATATCTGTCCATAGTAATTTTTAAATATTTAAATACTTACATATTAAGTAGATGAACAATGGATTGTTTATAAAATGCTTTTGAGAATAATGGAATGTTTGCCTGATGTGTACTTTCATTATTTTTTTAATAAAAAACTACTTGCAGATATTTGAAGATTTGCCATTTAAATTTAAATCCATCAACATCCTTATATTTAAAGATGACGATAAATTTCATGATAAAAAAATCTAATCTAAATGATAAAGCGAATGAAAATCTGTGCAACACACCAATAAAAGTGCCATACAAAGCTTAATGTTATGTAAATTTTGACAGATTGAAAAAATTCTATATTGTAAAGACATGCATCATTCCTTCCCAACTTTGTGTCAGCAGTCACATTAGAAACACAATTTTGATGTCATATCAAGTCTGAAAACATCTAAACCAACACGTTAAATGTCACAACAGCTTACTCCATTTGAGAACAAAAAAAAAACGAGGAATAAAACTGAACACTTAAATACACTGATTTATAGATTGTTGTGATACTTCAGATCGGAGCCTCGAGGGACAGGTATCCTCAATGAATCTCGTTAGCTTGGGTTCAACCTGGGAGACATTGTGAATGAACCTGTTTATCAATGAATCGGCAAGTTTTTATGTCAAATACTTCATCTGAACACTCTGAGTGAAGGATTTAGAGAAAGTACAAGAAACCTTGTATGGTATTTAGTTAGATATTTAGGGGAGATAATCAAGAAAGCGAACTATTGGATAGGGTTTTGGTATTGTTTTATGACCCATCAACAGTTGGAGTCATTTAGGGGAATACCAGTACATATGTGTTAAATTATAACCTTGCAATCTACTTTCCTATCGACTCGACTACGGGAAATGTCATCCTGATAAGATACTAGCTGGTTCCTACAGACTCGGCTAGGGAGTATGTCACCCTGGTAAGATACTAGCTGTTCCCTACTGACTCAGGTAGGTAGTATGTCATCCTGATAAGATACTATCTGCTTCCTACTGACTCGGCTAGGGAGTATGTCATCCTGATAAGATACTAGCTGGTTCCTACAGACTCGGCTAGGGAGTATGTCACCCTGGTAAGATACTAGCTGTTCCCTACTGACTCAGGTAGGTAGTATGTCACCCTGGTAAGATACTAGCTGTTCCCTACTGACTCGGCTACGGGAAATGTCATCCTGATAAGATACTAGCTGGTTCCTATCGACTCGACTACGGGAAATGTCATCCTGATAAGATACTAGCTGGTTCCTACAGACTCGGCTAGGGAGTATGTCACCCTGGTAAGATACTAGCTGTTCCCTACTGACTCGGGTAGGTAGTATGTCACCCTGGTAAGATACTATCTGCTTCCTACTGACTCGGCTAGGGAGTATGTCATCCTGATAAGATACCAGCTGTTCCCTACTGACTCGGCTAGGGAGTATGTCACCCTGGTAAGATACTATCTGCTTCCTACTGACTCGGCTAGGGAGTATGTCATCCTGATAAGATACCAGCTGTTCCCTACTGACTCGGCTAGGGAGTATGTCATCCTGATAAGATACTAGCTGTTCCCTACTGACTCGGGTAGGTAGTATGTCACCCTGGTAAGATACTATCTGCTTCCTACAGACTCGGCTAGGGAGTATGTCACCCTGGTAAGATACCAGCTGTTCCCTACTGACTCGGCTAGGGAGTATGTCACCCTGGTAAGATACTATCTGCTTCCTACTGACTCGACTACGGGAAATGTCATCCTGATAAGATACTAGCCGGTTCCTACAGACTCGGCTAGGGAGTATGTCACCCTGGTAAGATACTAGCTGTTCCCTACTGACTCGGGTAGGTAGTATGTCACCCTGGTAAGATACTATCTGCTTCCTACTGACTCGGCTAGGGAGTATGTCACCCTAGTAATACCAGCTGTTCCCTACTGACTCGGCTAGGGAGTATGTCACCCTGGTAAGATACCAGCTGTTCCCTACTGACTCGGCTAGGGAGTATGTCACCCTGGTAAGATACTAGTTGCTCCCTACTGACTCGGCTAGGGAGTATGTCACCCTGGTAAGATACCAGCTGTTCCCTACTGACTCGGCTAGGGAGTATGTCACCCTGGTAAGATACTAGTTGCTCCCTACTGACTTGGCTAGGGAGTATGTCACCCTGGTAAGATACTAGTTGCTCCCTACTGACTCGGCTAGGGAGTATGTCACCCTGGTAAGATACTAGCTGGTTCCTACAGACTCGGCTAGGGAGTATGTCACCCTGGTAAGATACTAGTTGCTCCCTACTGACTCGGCTAGGGAGTATGTCACCCTGGTAAGATACTAGTTGCTCCCTACTGACTCGGCTAGGGAGTATGTCACCCTGGTAAGATACTGGCTGGCTTGGGAGTATGTCACATGTATGTAAACGTGAAAATATAAATCTCGATATAGGGATGGAACGATCGGTTCAGAGTAAGGAGTGGGGTTGTTCTTAGTTTAAATATTTGAAAATATAAATCATGATGTTTTGATGGAATGATTGGTTCTAGTGTAAGGATTGAGGGCACTGCAAAGGAGTCGGGTAATTCTTAGGTTCAGCACAGTTAATATGAGTACCCCAGGGGTAAAACATACATATCAGGTAGGCACCACTACCTACGTCAAATAGCTCAAACTTCCTTTACCAGCCAAATATACAATTAAAATATTTGCATTTATTTACATCTTTTAAAGGAAATGGCCATGATATCAACAAAATTGATACTTTTTCTGCTTTAATTGTTAAATGTAAGTTGTTGTATGTACATGTTCATTCAAATTACCAGTTTCGGCATCGGGCCATTATATCGAGCTGGCAGAGGGTTGATCTCTTATACAAAACAGGTCAATCGGTGCAAAATTTAACAGTACATGAAACTAATTAACAGTATCACAATGCAGCTAAAAGGACATTACTGGCTTGCTTTGAACTGCAATGGAATCGCCTGTAATTTCTATCAACATACAAATATCAGGTATACACCTAATTGTTCTAGACAGCTTCACCCAATAATGCAGTCAATATTTTTTTCTCTTTTAACATATGATACACATGCAACATACTGCAGTTACATAAATTCTACATTACAGTTTCAGGACAGTTTTTAAAATGTAGAGGCTGCACACAGGTAATCAGCATTTTGGCAATCGTTCATGTTAGTTTTTAAACAAAGCATAGTTGCCAACATTTTGGAATTTCCTGTTACGAAGGGCCTTGAGCAAGAATTTTTTACTTCAACTTAGACAAGGAAAAATCTGTCAGATTCTTTATTATAAATTCTTGTAATATCCCATTAGTTCTGCATCAGGAACAACTATACAAATGTTTTCAGGTATTGTTGTATTTATCTAACAATTATAAAGCCTATAAATTCTTGTAATATCCCATTAGTTCTGCATCAGGAACAACTATACAAATGTTTTCAGGTATTCTTGTATTTATCTAACAATTATAAAGCCCCCACTTGTTATAAGTTCATCCATATTTATTCAGTAAAAAAGTTACCACATATGCTTTTGATCATTCTGCATCAAGTCTACCCCTACTTCAATTATTCTGATCATACTACATTAAGTCTAACGATCATACTACATCAAGTCTACCCCTACTTCAATTAATCTAAATATTTCACATCAAGTCTACCCCTACATCAAATAAATATTGATGCAATGAGTCCCTGAATGGACTTAATTACTACAGGAGAAAAAAGATTGAAAATGTTGAAATTTCAAAACTTGAAAATGTACATTTCATTTAATTAAAACTTTACAAGTGAGAAACTTAATATCTGAATAGAAAATAAATCTCTATTTTCAGGTAGAGAAGCAAATAACAAATACAATAAATTATCGGTCAAATCAGACAAGTACAATAAATTATTTGCTATTAATGGTTAAATACAAAACTGGTTTGTACTTGATATCTACCATCAAAAGTGTTTGACAAAGCACAAAATGTGGTTTAAAAAGGTTATACTTAGAGGACAAAAAGAATGTTAAACAACAAAGAACGTGCCCAAAGATCAGCTATGATATTCGTTTACAGTATTTCAGTCTTTCTACTGCTGACTCGGAGGACGAAAGGGGTCATCAGCCTTGGACTAAAAGAATTCTTTACTTTTTCTAGAGACGGGCGAACATTGTGCCGATTGACAGGTGACTCAAGAGTATCAAGAGGAACATCTGGATATTCTGATCCTGTGTCCGTCACATTCTATGTTCGCTAAGCCACGGAAAATCTCAACATAACTTGTCCATGAATATGGTAATTATTTCAACGTTCCTAGGACACAATACCTTATATAGAGATCAAAAAAAGATATTTTCATTTATGAACTTGAAAAAAACTTGGGAGCTTCAACCTCAGGTGAACAATCTTATTAATATACAATGTAAGTATCTAGGTCATGACTTTAATTTACCAACCACCCCTCCTACTGTCGCTCCTTCAAACCTATTTACACCTGTTAATTCCTGCCCCAGACCAATAGATTCCCAGTAAATTGTTACCCAAAAGTAATAATTGCTTTTGCTTTTTTTAATTTCCAAGGTGAGAAATAAGTTTCACAATATACTATTTGTTTATAGCTGTCAAAGTATGTAATTATAGCAGTAATGTGTTTTATTGTTTAATGACAAATTGTGTTGTATTGTTTAAGGACAAATTGTGTTGTATTGTATAAGGACAAATTATGTTTTATTGGTTAACAACAAATCGGTCATTTGACCTCACAATGTGACAGATGACCTCAGTCAAGTGTTGTATATAGATATCAGTAAAGCTGTTGAATAAAGGTATTTAGAAAGTAAATCACCTAAAAAAACAGGTGTATATACCAGTTTATTGATAAAGGTGACCTATATTTTAAAGATTATAGTGAGGTAAGTATGGAGAAGGTCTACCTAGCTTTAACACCCAAATGTCAGGTCATATCCCTATCACCAAGTCTGGTCAACTTGAATTTTCTGAATAGATCATAGCCATCTAGGCCAGCCCAGAAAGCAAGAGTGAAGTGTATATATAAGTCACCAGCTCAGACTGATCGGAATTTCTATTTATTTATACTAGTTCTTAATGGTAGGGTTTCAACAAAAGCAAGCCTAGTGTTTTTTTGTTTTTGTTTTTATTTTTCAATTACCAGAATTATAATTATATATATTAAGGTATCAATAGCATATATCATTGAGGCGAATAAAAAAGCATTGTTTTGAAATCAGTCTGACATAACCAGATTATGTGAAAAGTTTGCTAATGTTTCTGAATCATCCCACGTCACAAAGAAACAATATGTCAGGGACACAACTTTGACATGGCACTTTATCCTTAAATTGGTTTCCATGCCATCTGCCTGCCAAATCTAGGTCTTCAAGATGTTTGCTTCCTATGATGGTTTGGGTATGACATAATCAGCTGACCCTGATCGTGATGACGAAGCAAGCATTTTCGTGTGGTATGTGCCACAGTGATGAGAACAAAAGACTATATTGGCAATAACTGTATAGACTGGTGGTTTCAATCATCCCTGAAGTATGCTCCAGTTCACTTTCCCAGGGTCAATATAACACACAACTTGTTTCCTGTACATGGGGAGGGGTAAAATCTGCCCAACTTCCTTATATAGACATGAATGAGGTCAGCCTGATGTCTAACACCATCCTATAATAGCAGATGGAGCTCACAGAGAAAACTTTCAGGTCTCAAAAACTTTTTACCAATTTGATTATAAAGTCATATTCTATGCCATCTCCTAATGTTAATTTTGTTTCTATTAAGATTAATTTGACATTGTTTGGAGAAATTTTTGTGAAATGAATGCATTTCCAACTTGGTTAAATTATGGTCATTGTTTAAATTCTGCTAAAAGTTGAAATTCTGCTAAACGGTTGCATCTAAGATGGAATATGAAGTGAAAAATGTACAGTGAATATTCAACATCAAGAATTTCAAATTTGTCTGCAATAAAAAATACATTTCTGTTAGCAGATTATGAGATTTAAAATATAGCAATTAATGAAACAATTGGGATTGATTAAATAAACAGACAAGGAAACTGAAAAGTGCCCTGTGAATCATCTGCAACCGCATAGCAATCAGCAAATAAGACCTGAATGGAGATCTTTATGTAGTGAACCCTCAAAAACACAAAGCCATCAATTGAAAGACGAATAGAAAGGAGCTACGAGCCATTATCTAAATCATATTATGTATTGGTTATTGGTGATACATGAACAGCTTATATACAGTAACTGACCTACAGAATCATAAATTTGCAGCAAAATACTTAATTAAACTTCAAGCACTCAGTCTAATTCGCCATCAAAACATGGTACTGTCTTAATTAATTTCACATACAGGCATTTACCAATATCAAAGGTCGTAAAAAACAAACATTTCTTTTTCTCTTTATATTTTTTACTTCGATGAGAAAACTATTGCAAAATGTACAAGTTGATTTTCCCCCCATTTTTGACTTTGATAGTTTTTGTTTGATCAATGTCTAACTGATGCTTAAGAAGCTAAGAGGAAATCTCTTTAATCAGAGACTGAAAATTGAAACAGAATGTGCCGATTTTTTCTCGGTATACAGGTCAGGCGTATAATAAAGTTAAATCCTACTTAATACGTAATCTAACCCAACCTACAGGATACAGCTTCAACAATGTGCTGAGAGATAATTTCAGGAAGTCTTCTAGTAATCTGCAAATGCTTTAAATATTCCATGAATGTTTAAAACTTTACCTTGAGAAAATCCTGAGAATCGTAGAAATGCTGCACAGGCAGATATTTGTTATCACACTGCAATCATCTTGCTGGTTTTTATACGATATCGACTCAAGTTTGTCTCACGATAAGCCTCCTTCATTAAAGAGATAATCCTACAGACCCAATACAAATATCAGTAACACTCAATAATTTCCCGTTACATTCTTATCTAGGAAACATTTGTTAATGACAACGGAGAATTCATAATGGCCTCATATATTATAAAAGATTTGATATATCATACTTATAATCTACGCAAAAAAAAAAGAAGAAAAATAAAGAAAAAATACTTTTATAATAAGTTAACCTCAATTTTACTTTGTTGGTTGATATTTCCAGGACACTTTTCCTTTTAGTAACATTTCACCTTATAAATAATTGATTTTATTATCTATCAGCGATTTGTTGAGAATGGTGCTGATCACGAACTTGAAAGCAATCAATTCCCAACACTATAATCATATATGGCATTCCTTGAAAATCTCATTATTGAAATTTCTCCATGTTGCGAGACCACTTTCTTCCCCTTTTCCAGCATTTGTAAAGTACAAACTGATTCACTGCCCTACATAACCAGGAACCTGTTACAGCCACTGTAACACTACTCAGACATATATTGAGAGTGACACTGATGGTATTGCAGTTACAGACACTGTAACACTACTCAGACGTATATTGAGAGTGACATTGGTTGTGTTGCATCATTCCATAACTACTGTGATCACACATGGATCTCTACCGAAATCTTTGTCCCACATTACAACCTATTTCGACCCTTCCATGTGTTGGAGCGCCATGGTGACTGCCATCATAACTGTTGAATGGTTCAGATACATAAGAGGTCACATGAGCAGATTGGTTTCGTGACTCAACTTAATAGAAAGGAAATGTGTCACTTATATTATGGAATTGAACTGCTTCATTTCTCACAATAGTAACAAATATTGTGCAGCATTACATACAAAAATCACCACACCTTGAAGATAAGTTCAAGATATACAGAATTTATCAGAATACTAACAAATATGCTAACTCGGATAAAAGTCAAAGGAAAAAAAAACTGGATAGGAAACAAAGAAATTCTCAGACAATTAAGATAAACTAGAAAATGTCTGTACGACATAAATACCTACAATGCCATGTGATCTTTGCATAAAGTTTGACCAAAATCTATGAAAGAAAGAAGTTGGTATGTGTTTAAATTGAAGCAGTTGATGAATGATGTGGCCTTGACCTTGGAACCCTGAAACACAATGGTGTCACTGGTATACTCATGGATTCTTGATTCTAGAGTTATCCTCCCCCTGAGAAACCAGACAGGGCATATATACCTCGTTTACGTAATGAACATGGTTTTTTTATTTCTAAGGCCACCAGGTACAAAACGCCAGTACCAATCAGGTGATAACAGTTATGAATAATAAAAAAAGAGGTCCATCACAAGATATAATATTTAACCACACCTCTGTGGTACTAGGCCTCAAATCAAATTAAACAATAAAGGAGAGAAAAGAACAAGGAGTCTTTGAAAAGAGTAAATACAAAACAATATCACACAAGGATTTTCTGTATAGTTTTAATACAGTTATGTTAGGTCAGAGGGTTCGTTGTAATAAACCAGAATGTGAATATTAATTCTAATAACAAACAGCCTTCTGGGTGTTGCTAAAGCATTGTACAAAATATGTCCCCTACCAGCCCCCACTAAAAATAATAACAGTGACTTTGACACAAAAACCCTGAAACTCGAACTTATCCGAGATATTATGGTCCTTGATCATAGTGGGAATTTAGTTTTATCAAAATCCCTAAAGGAATGAAGCCACTAGAACACAATTATCTTGTTCAAGGATAAAAACAGTCCCCTTGCCGAACTTTGAACTGCAGTCATCCTTTGGTCATGTAATCATGTAGCCTAACCACTAGACCAAAGTGGCTCAAATATAAAGTTAATTACAATTACTTCCCTTAACAAGAACAATTTTGGAAATCCATTCCATATAACATGTTCATTCTGACAATTAAGCTTTACTGATTCAACTTTCATTTCTTTGACTCCTCTAACCTAACAACTAATTATAGAGTTAACTAATATAAGGATCTGCATCTAGGTCAAACTCTTCAATGCCCAGGAGACTACCACAAAGAAGAGATATTTGAAAATCTTTGAGTTCAAAAATCTATTTTTAATGCAGCTTCACATCTTTAGTACAAATAGCTCTTTAGATTTTATATAGATTTAATGAAATTTGCACTGAAACCATCTCCAAGCCTGAAGTCTAGAAATTGTAAATTGACCCATTATTAATCCAGAATGACCATTTAAACTTTAAAAACTCCGTTTAATCTGAAAAGGAGCTATAAGAGAGTGAAATACTCATTACAAGCCCTGTTTATCATTACCAGTAGTTAGTGTGGTACCTTACAGCTGATGTTACCCTGTACACTATTTAGACTATGTATAACCTAAGAGATTCTAGCGCTGGAGTACATCATCTAGACATCCTCCAGGACGGCTATAAATCATACATACAACAGATTTAGGTATGTATCATCACCAGTGCTGATACAGCAGCCTCCTAAGTACTACCTGGTACATAACACTAAACAAATAATCACCATACTACAATGGATCTACAGAAACAATAGATCTACAGATTTACAAGTATCTACAATTCTTCTCCTGGCTATTTTGGGAATCGCTATTCCACCCATTTTCTTATAAAGCCAAGCTCCAGACAAAACTGTTGTACTTCTTTAACTGTAAATCTCTGTTCTTATCATTTTTCATTTAGAATTTTTCAAAAGATTTTGTCATCCGGTTTGCTAGTCAGTATAACTCAGCAACTAGGATACTATTTTGTGAAAAGAATAACAAATTCAACCATAATTTCAAATATGACAGCAATGTCTACCCATGATTTTTATTAAAAATCAGGCTTTTAATTGAAAAATAAAATAAAAGTTAAAGCAAAGGGAGATAACACAATGTAAAAATCACATAAAAGTGACATGGAACTTTATTAAACTGATATATACCATTAACCACTAGACTTGTACACTCCTTACATTCACTATACAGAACTTTTACCGATATTTTTATAAGATTTGAAAACATGATACTGTATAATCAACTGATACCAATCTCTATTCTTTGCCAAGTTAGCTAGAAGCATGGGGGGTTAACTGTGGGTGTCAAAACACAAACACCATGCAGAGTAAGTGGGTGGGCAGAGGCTGGGGGAGAGGATCCTAAAACTTTTCATATCCGATCAGGAAATCACTGTGCCATCAAACCAACCACATTCAATAAAGCATGTTTAAAACAAACAATGGAAAAACCTAAATTATTGATTATTTTCTTACTGCGCCTCCTTGATAAGAATCTAAAATGTATGCCTACTTCACCAAAAGTAGGAGTTTCCAATGTACATGCACACCATTGTCCTATAACCCCCCTCTACCGACACACTGCCATAATTCACAGCTTCCATCACTTTTGATAAGCTGTATCATCAAACATAGGCCCCACAACTGCAGTGCATCTATGACCATTCATAATCAGAGTATTGTTAGCTTGTTGGCTTAGAATTGTATCTTCTTTAGTTTACAAGTTATCACCAAATATTGAAAACCTGTGGTCTATTTGACTGCACTACCTTCATACTATCAGTTACATGTATTATAGTAATACATAGATATGAATATACCTGGTATATATAGATATAGTGATGCCAATACAAAAATGCATCTTGTTAATTAATTCTTGCATATTTCCATTGAAGCTAACAATGAAGGACATGTATAAAGGATGTTCCTGAGACCTATATATACACAAAGCAATCCTGTTATCCTGTACCTTACAGACAGACTATACCACCTGTATTTACGATTAGACCTCTCACTTCCTTTACAACCACAAATGTATATATTTTCATTCTCAACAATTCTGGCAACTCCTGTACATCATTGCACAGAATGCACTTTTCTGATGCCAATAAGTCTATTTGTTAAAATTGAGAGTTGTTAAAACTAAGATTTTAAAAATGTCTTTATTTTATACAGTCTGAAAATTGCTATTGCCAAGCATTTGAAATTCAATTAATTTTTTTTTTTAACCACGAAGGCCAATTGACCATTGCGCTTCAGTTTTTTCCTACATTTTATTACATAATCACATTTTAGAGAAAAGACTTACACCCATAACAAAATAAACAAATTCAATTATCAAGACAAACTAAGTCTATATAAAATGGAATTGAAATGCAGACAAACTGGTTTTATCTCCCTATGTGTTTTTACTTCCGTGTCTTAAAAATTACCCATCGTGTTTGCCCACTTTCAAATCATCCTTTTACCATAACTGGTTTGACCATGCTTTAATGCAAATATGAATGTACTTGTTAGCTTTTGGTCTCATACAAAATAAATTTCACAAAGATGAATGAATTGATTGAAATATTTTTGAGACTACAATCTACAAAAACAATGAATGATTAAAAAAGAATTGGCAAAGCTCTGAATCATCCGTTTGAATACTGGGTTTGAGTTTTAATGGTCTGGTATCATCCATTCTCAAAGAATCATTATCTACAATAAATACTTAAGGAGTTTTTTGTCTGTAAATATCTTCAAACTTGAAACCTTTACTACAAATTTTACAACTTGTTCTTCACAAATTGACCATACTATCATTAATATAACATAAGTATGTCAGATAAGCAAAAAATCTAGGCGGTGACTCAAACAAAGAGGCCAAACAAGGGGAGATATTCAAACAAAAGAGGCCAAACAAGGGGAGATATTCAAACAAAAGAGGCCACATATGGGGAGCTCAAAAATTGAGGTCACATCAAAGGAGGAAATACAAACGTGGGAAAAAACCAAACTATAAATTGTTATCTGAAAGTGGTGCAATAACTTGGGTTGATAAGAACAAATATTGATGACTAAAACCAATTAAGAATCAAGTCACAAACAAAAGACAGCTTAAAAGGTCACATCTCAAAATCCTTCTTTCAAACAAAGTAAAATACTTGCTGTTTAATCAAAATATAAACACATAAGTCTCTAAAAGGGCAAAACATTATCTGATAACAATGATGTGTAACAGTAGATTTGCACAATGACCTTGATCTCTGTACACAATGATCTTGACCTCTGTATACAATGATCTTGACCTCTGTACACAATGATCTTGACCTCTGTACACAATGACCTTGATCTCTGTACACAATGATCTTGATCTCTGTACACAATGATCTTGACCTCTGTACACAATAATTCTTGACCTCTGTACACGATGATTCTTGACCTCTGTACACAATGATCTTGACCTCTGTACACAATGACCACACAGTGTAGTCAGAAATTGCCAGCAGGGAGTTTGCAGCCAGAAGAATCTAGGCCACAGTTATGAAAAAACCTTCCAAGTTACATAGTTTTGTATCAACGACTTACGCCCCTTGATTCCCAAAGGAACAAAGGGCTCTGTGTCAATACTGCTCCACCAAGTCTACCCGCTTTTACCTAATGATAGAGAGTTCTGTACCGATAATAGAGAGGAACTAAATTCTGTACCAATGATAGAGAGGAACTAAATTCTGTACCGATAATCGAGAGGAACTAAATTCTGTACCGATAATAGAGATGAACTAAATTCTATACCGATAATAGAGAGGAACTGAATTCTGTACCGATAATAGAGATGAACTGAATTCTGTACCGATAATCGAGAGGAACTGAATTCTGTACCGATAATCGAGAGGAACTAAGTTCTGTACCGATAATAGAGAGGAACTAAATTCTGTACCAATGATAGAGAGGAACTAAATTCTGTACCGATAATCGAGAGGAACTGAATTCTGTACCGATAATCGAGAGGAACTGAATTCTGTATCGATAATAGAGAGGAACTGAATTCTGTACCGATAATCGAGAGGAACTAAGTTCTGTACTGATAATAGAGATGAACTAAATGCTATACCGATAATCGAGAGGAACTGAATTCTGTACTGATAATGGAGATGAACTAAATTCTGTACTGATAATAGAGATGAACTAAATTCTGTAACATCAACAGTGTTAATACTAATTAAAGTGATGAATCTAGGTCAGGTAATTGTCTGGAGTTACTCAACATACCTCAACATTATAGACAGTTAAACTCCTTTGATCTTCAGGTAATGTTCTGGACTTATCTTAAATGGATACACCTAATCAAGACTCAACCTCTGAGATCAGTGTATTAACCTAAATCTCACAGGAAACAAATTGTGTTACATTTTAACGTGCCTTTACTCCAACATTTTACTGCAATTCTGCACTTATATCGGAGCCTTTTAGGACAGACAAAATCTTATCTTTGTAATCAAGAAAATATTGATTCTACAAACTGACATGACTGATGTCGTTACAAAGCAGTTTGAAAATAAATAGAGAATCAAATATGTCAGGTTATAAAATTCAATATCATATTAAGTGTTTTGTATATTTAGGGAAATCTGTCTGGAAATCTAATTTTAATGCTTAATATCCTGTGTAAGGTTTAATGACTATAAGAATTAATTTTCACCACTAAGACAACACAAGACAAAACATTATGTAGGGCAATAGTGACATATATATATATAACATATTAACACAAATGATGAAGGAAGACAACTTTATTACTCGTGCCCTGACCGGGCCTCGAACTTGCAATCTTCCCAATTGCCTAGCCAGAAATACCCGCTGCTTATACCGCTGTGCCACATCCATGTTTTTATTTATATTAGATTGTGTGTTGTATAGAATAGGTAAACAGCATATATATAATTGCCTCTTATACATGATATTGTGTATTTTAGCCAATGGAAAAAAATATATTCCGAAACAGTAAAAATTTTAACAACAGTCTGCAAACAGGCCTAAGTAACAACTCAATTATACTTGTTCTTCCAATAAAATGTTATTGTAAAGAAATTTTTAAAATATTTTTTTTTAGATATGAATACTGCAAATTTGATATGGTTAAAGATTATAATTGAATTTTTTTTTTAAAAGGAATACAGTAAGATATGATAGTTAAATTTACATACAACTGAAATGAATGAGTCATACAATAAAAGCTAGAGGGAAAGGCATGGAAATCAAACTCTACATCAAATGCAGATTTGTGAGGCAGACAAATGGGATCATCTTTACTTGAGTAGATAAACAGGAGGTGATAAACTCAATGTCAAACAAGAAAAGGTGTGGTTACCTAACTCTGCCCATTATGAGCCAACTCCATACCAGTGATTAGGTGATGCACAAAAAGAGGTTAGAGTGGTCTCCCTTTTGAAATTTAACCTCTGCTCCAGGTCAAACTTCACAAAGGATTTTGATTTCAGATATTGCCATTATAGAAAGCCAATGGCGACTATTATGAAGCAGGCTTACAATGTACATTGTATAAACAGCACAATAACCAGACTTGTTGTGTTCTACATGTCATTAGCCTGAAGGGCCTTAGATAAAACTGAGAAACAGAACAGATTATCAACACCCACAAATCAGACACCTTATCAGCCATCACAGAGACAAAATCAAAGATCATTACTCTGGCATTGACAATCTGTTAACACACAGAGGGTGGGCTTATTTCTGGGCATGTGTTGATACTGGTTCCTTTTATCAACAAGGAATATGAGCTTAAGTATTAATATTAATGACCAAATACTTCATTACTCTTGATATTTGTTTAACACTGCTGCAGGCTTATTGCTAATCAACAAGTTTAATTTACTCACCAAATGCTTTAATACTGGTAAGATGTGCTGAACATGTTTATTGTTGTACATGGCTAATGCAGATTCTATCTATCGAGAGGGTGGATAGGCTTAAGAGTTGTATCAAGAGGGTGGTCAGAGCTTAGGGTTGGGCAGGGCTTATTGCTGTTGAGAGGGTGGACAGAGCTTAGGGTTAGGCAGGGCTGATTGCTGTGTCAAGAGGGTGGTCAGAGCTTAGGGTTGGGCAAGGCTTATTGCTGTTGAGAGGAGGACAGAGCTTAGAGTTAAGCAGGGCTTATTGCTGTATCAAGATGGCAGACAGAGCTTAGGGTTGGGCAAGGCTTATTGCTGAGTCAAGAGGGTGGCCAGAGCTTAGATTTGGGCAGGGCTTATTGCTGTGTCAAGAGGGTGGCAAGAGCTTGGGGATGCACCGGACTTATTGCTGAGTCAAGAGGGTGGCCAGAGCTTAGAGTTGGGCAGGGCTTATTGCTGTGTCAAGAGGGTGACAAGAGCTTAGGGTTAGGCAGGGCTTATTGCTGAATAAAGATGGTGGTCAGAGCTTGGAGATGCACAGGGCTTATTGCTGTGTCAAGAGGGTGAACAGAGCTTAGGGTTGGGAGGGCCTATTGCTGTATAGTATACACTACTGATAAGTTTGGTGAACATGGGGGTGGGCTATTGCTGAACATTATCCCTGGTGAAACCGATCTTCCATCTCTTGTATCAACAGCCTTTCATGTCTCATGAACCAAAATATACCCGGTAAGCCTGCATTTTCAATCATTTCATATGTATATATGTATATCTTATGTCACACTATAGGAAATAGGTTCAAATACTTTAAACCAGTTTAAGATTCGTGTTTTTAGATCTCTACAAACATTCTAATGCAGATAAATCTTTCATGTGTATGATCTAGACATACATTCCGATGTTTAACCATGCCTGTGCTGTCTATGTATGGATAAAATCAGGGAACATCTCCACAACATCAATGAACAGGGAGATAGATAACTCGGCATTCATACCCAGCATTAAGCAATTCGGAATTGTACTTTAAATCTAGTACGTAGATAGACGTACCTTTTAAATTGAAAAGCTAACAATAGTTCTGAAAAAGATGAGCAGGAAAATAATCTTCAAAATCAAAATGAAACAAATATATTTCACTTTGATACTGTTTTTTAAGATCATCAGTATGAATGCGATATAGTTTTACGACTTGTATTATCTATAAATGAAAATCTACACTATCTTAGAGGAAATTCTCTGCATCTTTTTCCTGGCGAAATATTTCAAATTACCGATTTCTTTCAAACTGATACAATCAATTTAAGGCATGCAGACTTCACACTACGCCAAACTGACTATCAAAGTATACAAATGATGACATAAGTGAAAATATTCCTCATCAAATTAGCGTCTGGAAAAGGGTTAACATTTTCTAGAGTTATTCTGAAAGAATTTTTTTCAACTGTTCCATTCGATACTTGGCTTGAAACACAGACATTAATGTCCTTATGGGACAGCTGATAAAAAAAACTGATTCTAAATCATATTGAAGTATCTTATACCCCATAAAAAAGATTTAAAGGACTGAAATACTTTTCTTTAGTTTGCTTTAAAACAAATGTCAAAAATTTATTTGTAAAAGTGGACATATCTAGGTCACTTCACTAGCTCACACAGATGGGATTATTTTTTTACCCTATAACTGTTAAGATAAATGTGCTTAAAACAGCGAGCCCAACAACGTTTAGGTTCATTTGATGGTACAATTTAAAATCAGACCATCGAGGGAAATCAGGTGGTCACTAAGGCAGGTTTGATACAAACGGAATTGCTCACATCTTTAGATAAGCAAACATTAAGATTTCACAACAATGGGAATACTTAGTGTGTGGGAGAAGTGGCAGGAGTTTGGATATTTTGGACTTTCGGCCAATGAAACAGTCTTTTTAGAACACAGATTTGGTATAGTGGTATAAGCTGCGGGTATTTCTGGCTAGGTGATTAGGTGCCATAGATGATGAGTTTGAGGCTCCGTCAGGGCACGAGTCATAAAATTGTCTTCCTTTATCATTTGTGTCACTAGGTTGTACATTCTACTGCCTATAGATGTTCCTCCATCTGTTATTGATTTGGTTTTGTACTGTACAGTCAAGGTCATTTCAGGACCGCCTCCTCACTGTCAAGGTCATTTCAGAATGATCTCCCCTGTGTGTTAATGTTCTATCAACTGTCAAGGTCTTTTCAGGACGGCCGCCCCTGTGTGTTAATGTTCAATCAACTGTCAAGGTCATTTCAGGACGGCCGCCCCTGTGTGTTAATGTTCTATCAACAGTCAAGGTCATTTCAGGACGGCCTCCTCTGTGTATTAATGTTCAATCAACTGTCAAGGTCATTTCAGGACGGCCTCCTCTGTGTATTAATGTCCTATCAACAGTTTAAGGTCATTTCAGGACGGCCTCCTCTGTGTGTTAATGTCCTATCAACAGTCAAGGTCATTTCAGGACAGCCTCCTCTGTGTACTAATGTCCTATCAACAGTCAAGGTCATTTCAGGATGACCTCCCGTGTGTGAGAGATACATGCGTATAGTGAGCATTAAAAAGTCTATTTCTCATCTTTTCACAAATATTTAAAGATTCAATGTGCATGACAGCATTTAAAAATAAAACATGAAGATGTAAATAGTAAAAAGTTTTATAGTCTAAAATTTCATCTCCTTCTCTCGAGCTGATAACACTTCATAATGACTCTCCATTGCATACAAATGGCTTTTACTGTGTTCCTTTAACATGACATTTTAAGTCAATTGTATTGTAAACTAAACAGATTTCCCCTTGGTGATATATAAGGGTAGCTAGGTTATCATTAGATAAGCTCTAGTATGAATATGAATTACATCACACTGTATAGTGTGACTACCATAGTTCATTACTACAGAAACACCTGTCTGCATACCAATCATAACCCTGACCATAAAGGTTTCCCCTGTAATTTTGTTACGCAGGGTCCCAGGGACTCTCACAGGTGAAAATTTGGAGTCCCATTTTGAAATCCATGAGTTCCATGACATTTAAAATTGACAAAATCATTATAGTAAAGAAGTTCCAGCATCCAAGTTGGTCATCAGTTATAAAAACTTTGCCTTTCCTTCAATACCGTTCTGTGGCTGTTGATGGCTTAGAATATGACTCGATATTTGAACAATGATAATAATATCACATAACACTACAAAGGTTTACAATAGAGCATCATAATCTAACATCAAATATTATATAACATTATGATCATACAACAAATATTACCATATTGTGAATCGAGTTAACTGCAGCTGTAACACCCGACCTTTGAAATATGAAATTAGTAGACGGATAATGATAGAATTATTTGCTACCTGTAAAACAGATTGATAATGTGTTGATGCTGAGAACTATAGCAGATGTTCAGTGTTATTTCAGTGTCTGTGCATGCATGTTCAGAACTCCTTTTTATAATCGCTGGGAGTGCCACGACAGTAAGTTGATGATGAGGTAATACTCTGAAGAATAGTCAGTAACACAGCAATAACACAGACATTCATGTCTTTTTACAGATTCATTAATCTTTATATAAATACCACGTTTTTATGTACAATATACAGTACAGAATTATTGCTGTTCCAAATTTTAGTATTAAGAAACAAAAAGGCAGTATTTCAAAAGTTCAACCTATAAATTGTCGATATAGGTCCTTAATACTTAACCGATGCTACACCCAAGAAATATTAACACACAGGATCAAAATGAAAGGCGAATAAATTGCAAAGGGAGATAACTATGTATGAAGATTTAGATCGTTTATACAAAAGAACAAATAATTATACAAGAAGATGGCCATAAAGTTTAACTTTTTTTCTGCAGCAGTATCTTAATCTTTAATCGCAAATACAGGGGGGGGGGGGGGGGGGGGGGGGGGGGGCAGAAAGATTTGCTGAGTCTAAAACATGAATCATCTTTTTTGGTGAAGTTTATTATAAATTGACATCTTAATATTACCCCCTAGAGGTCTTTCAAACAGAAAATCTTCGGACTTTGCAATCGTTATTTAATTGTCCATTTAAAACTATTGATATCTAGAATTTTGGCTTCAATGCGGCCAATAGCACAATATTCCTTACAGTTTTAGATAGATCTAATCCACTAAGCATTTTTTCGGCATAGCCGTCTAATTTGGTTTTGGCCCCGGATATGACGCGACAGGTGGCGTTCTGGTCAAGATGAAGTATGTGATTGGTCAATGTAGCGGTCAATGCAAAATGCTGAATATGCAAATGTTGTGACATATACGGAAACAAAAATGGCTTCCAATGTGAATCGACTGCGGTTGAAAACTATAACAGCTTCCGCAATGAAGAGAATAATAGGAAAATGGGTCAAACACAATCCTAGAATTAAACTTGGGAAGCAGTACAATAGATTGTAACAGTTCAAACATGAAAACAGCAGTAATACGGACGCCGCTCGTATTCTGCTTGATTGTTTGATAGTAGGTCATGATAATCTCGGTAATATTTACACAAATACAGTCTGTACCAGTACATCGCTACTGTCACTATACTATATGAACAGTGTTTACACTTATTTACACATAAATATGTGTGCCGTAATATTTACAGAACGTGTTATTTAACATTTAAACCACTGTGTATAATATCGTTATCCAACTAACCCAGATGGAATATAGATATCGCCTTGTAAACTGTCGTGTGTTTGTGTTGCCACGATTTCAAAACAGTCACGTAATGATCTAAAAATAATTTCCGCGCTAAATTTAGAGGGGGATTCCCAACTAAATCGAGTGGTCAAGCTGGACATAGGGATTGACTGTGAACATTGGAACAGCACAGAAACATAACTGGAAAGGAACAAAACGCGTACATTCAGTGAAAATTGCAACGTTTTTACCGTGATGTCCCTTTTAAATTGAATGCAAGCTGAATAAGTGGATGCATCTATTCAAATGACACATTTGTAGTCTTATTATCACCAAAAATGATTCAAACTGATATAATTTTGTTATCCGTGCTGAAACTGCGCATTTATTAATTACATCGTAGTTCGTTAATTTATTTCACCAGTAGTTTTACATTATAACCACCAGCATTAAAACTATGCCGTTTATCTTTTTTAAAGATATTTCTTGTTTATGAATACTACCAGTCCAACCTGGACATTAGCACAACATTCCTTTCAATTTTAGATAAAATCAAATTGACTGAGCATTTTTTTATGAATATTGCCTCAAACCTGGACATTAGCACAATATTCCTTTCAGTTTTGTAGATAAAATCAAATCGACTAAGCATTTTTTATGAGTATTACTTCCAACCTAGACATCAGCACAATATTCCTTTCAGTTTTAGATAAAATCAAATCGACTAAGTGGTAACAATAATGTCCATCCCTTATTAGTGGTCAACTGGATAAACAGGGTAATAATTACACTGTAAATATGACAATAGAGAATTCTGGACAACACAGGTGAGAGAATACTGGACGACACAGGTGGGGAGAATACTGGACAACACAGGTGGGGAGAATTCTGATACAAGTCATAGAGAAAACCTCCTGCTGATCATGACAGTGCCACAAAGCAGGCTGACCTGACCCCGAATAAAATTTCAAAAGCTCTGTCATCTCAACTTATCATAATTTTTCGTTATTTTATAAATTTATAATGACAAGTTTCTGATATACACCATTTCTAAGTGCTTCCTGAAAATGGATTAACATTCACTGTTTGTTACAATATCAATTTTTTTTGTCATGATAAGTTCTTCAACATGTTTTTCTTCAGGAAAGAACTAATGTGAAATATTTGTCAATCTTCAAAAAATGTCAGTGATTATTTCTTTTCCCAAACTTTTCTTGAAATTTTCTGGACTTTCTCCAATAATGGGTTCTTTGATTTCTAACTAAATAATAATCCAATATCAATGTACAATTTCCTGATAGCTTTCCTGAACTACTAAAAGGCCCTACCCAGAATAGTGGAGAAAGACGTTAGATTATTACTGTACATTAAGTTGATCAGGCTCTATAACTGATCCCCTGAAGTTAAATCTCTGACAAATTAACTCTGACAATCTCTCTACAGGTAAATGCTTGTCCTAACACTACTGGTCAGTCATGCAGTCAAATGCTGAGTATCCTACCGGTCAGTTTTGTTTTTCATCCGAGCTACCAAAGCATGAAATCTGTCCGACACCACCACAAGCTAAAGCCGTAATTTTCACAAGTCAATTTAGAAGATATTGTACTACTGGTCAGCTCATTTATAGGTCAGACAACCAGTGGTCAGTCCTTTGTGGTCACTTTAAATGACCTTTACCTACAGTGTCCCCAAAAGGTATGGGTCAATTAGCTTTGGACATCTGCCCTGGACTATATAATACACTACAGGGGACTTTTAGTATATATATGTTTGTATTAAAAATCATGCTAGGCACACAACAGTAATTCTATACATAACAAGCACCTGTTAAATATCCGATATTCTATATTCAGTCTTTGTATTCCTTTGTGTATATTCTCCATAATCTGTTGATCAAATATTGTACTCTAACTTATCAATTGAAGTAAGTATTGTGAAGTTTGTCATTTCTATAGACACTCAACCTCAAAATGTACTTGTATTGTACGGCTATAAAAACTAATTTAGGCTTTTACTATTTGCTAGAGATGTGCCCTGAGAGAAGGAAGGGGGTTGTAAGGGGTCAGATATGTGTGGATGGTGACTTTAACGTCCAGTTAGATTGTAGTTAGTGATAAAAATAAGAAAAAGCTTTTGACTAATCAGTAATAAAGCTTTTACGTCCAGTTAGATTGAAGTTAGTGATAAAAATAAAGAAAAACTTTTGACTAATTGGTAATAAAAACTTTTGTGATAGATAATGTTGCAGATCTCAGTGGTGGTAGCCAATGGTAGCTAGCTATAGCTCAATTAATTGTAGAGTGGGAGCAAAGGACTGTGGCCAAGGAGACCAAGACTGGAAGAGACCATAAATGTTCTGATGAGAACTGCAGCCCAGGAGACCAAGGTATCATGAGCTTGAAGATGACTGCAGCCTAGCTAGCCTAGGAGTCTAAAGGACCAGCAGTCAGAAGAGGACTGTGGCCCAGCTGACCAAGGGACCATCAGTCTACAGAGGACTGTGGCCCAGCAGACCAAGGGACCATCAGTCTACAGAGGACTGTGGCCCAGCAGACCAAGGGACCATCAGTCTACAGAGGACTGTGGCCCAGCAGACCAAGAGACCATCAGTCTAAAAAGGACTGTGGCCCAGCAGACCAAGAGACCATCAGTCTACAGAGGACTGTGGCCCAGCAGACCAAGAGACCATCAGTCTGAAGAGGACTGTGGTCCAGCAGACCAAGGGACCATTTGTCTGAAGATGACTGTGGCCCAGCATACCAAGGGACCATCAGTCTACAGAGGACTGTGGCCCAGCAGACCAAGAGACCATCAGTCTACAGAGGACTGTGGCCCAGCAGACCAAGAGACCATCAGTCTACAGAGGACTGTGGCCCAGCAGACCAAGAGACCATCAGTCTAAAGAGGACTGTGGCCCAGCAGACCAAGAGACCATCAGTCTAAAGACAATCGACTGCAACACAGCTGTCCAAGAGATCATTAGTCTGAATAGAACTGTGACACTAGCAGACTATTTGACCATTGAGTGTGACACACCCAGAGTTGCAGGGAGCTAGTCCGACACTGCTAAGGGCCTGACTCTAAGCAAGTAAAGGCGACCCATCCAACCCATGTCAAATATATCAATAATTTTCCTCCCAGACAAAACTGATTTTTTTTTGTATATGCAATATTAAAACATTAATTTGCATGTGTGGCAAATAATACAAGCAGGTGCTAGGTACATCAAACACACACAAGATTTTATTTCATACGAGCTGTTCTACGATACAATTACTTCACCACTCATTCAATATAAGATTTGTTGCATGGCCAGAGGTGATTTGGCAGAGTTACCGGAAAGGTTGTGATTCAGATCTTAACTTCTATTGATATCCAGGTAGATATCCCTCAGGATATATACACCTGGCATTTATCAAATCCATTATTGCCTCATTTCTGTTCAACTTATTGAATCAAACATATAAAAAAATACATTACAAATGTCATTGATGAAAATGGCAAGCTTGCAAAATTTTCATTTACCAATTACAGTGTGAAGTCATCAATAGTACTTTTAAATTTTCCATTCAGACCTGCAGGTCATTTTGGCATGGAAGGAATAATACATTGTAGACAAAAGACTAGAATAACATATCATCTTAGCCATCCAATCAATTTATTTCTATCCTAAACAAAGAGAACACTTGAAACTGTTTAAATACCACATGCATGTACTACCTCCCAGATGCATTTGAACAAGAAATAACCACCATGTTGATTATACATCCTTTGAATCAGTAAGTCCAAACAAAAGAAAGGTGTGTTCATTGTCTTATTCTGATATAACATTGTAACAATGTTCTTCTATCCTTACAATGATGCCAATCAAAACAGCAATATTCTAGACTTATATTCCAGACTTCACAAAAAACAGCAATATTCTAGACTTATATTCCAGACTTCACAAAAAACAGCAATATTCTAGACTTATATTTTTGACATTGCAAGAAACAGCAATATTCTAGACTTATATTTTTGACATTGCAAGAAACAGCAATATTCTAGACTTATATTTTTGACATTGCAAGAAACAGCAATATTCTAGACTTGACAAGAAATTCATATGTGCAGGACTTGTGTCTATCTTGAAATGAATATATGTATTATAATATTATGACAATACATAGTCAACCTGGCAACTTTATTAACAAATTTGAAACACTTAAACATATTGAATGTAGATAAAGTAAGGATTATTGTTTCATATGTCCAAAAGAAATGTTTGTAATTATGACTTTTTTATTTATAGTTTCAATTTTTGAACGATTTGCTGGTGTACGGACACAAGGCAGAAAGAGCCGCTGATCTCAATGATCTCGATACTGTCGACATTTCACTACAGTTCGTCAAGTAAGTTTATCATTTTTGCATTTTTTATGGAATATGAATTATCTGGAAAAACTTACCAGAACAAGGCAGTATGATGAATACTGGGCGTGTTATAACAAACTAAATAGGAATCAAATTTCATTCATTAAATTAACATTTGGAGCCACATTAAGAGGAAACAAAAACACCCTATGTACCATCGTAGTCGGTAGCCGTGAAATAATTTTTGTCATAATACAATAAGTGCAGAGCCTGCATGGGGCCAACACAGCCTCTCGCTGAAAGTCTAGAGGGTGGGCTTATATTCAATAAGTGCAGAGAGGGCAATAGATAATTTACTGCAATGATCATATTATATATTGTTGAACACATCTATGTACCATCAGAGATTTTGTACTTGTCACGGGGTATACAAAGTACATTTTAGTATGCATTTGAAGGGTTGTTAACCAGTACAGAATATCACTAACCAACACGGAACATTAAAAGTGTGATATATCTTCCAGGCCTGGGACGCTACTTGCACACGATGAATGAGACGAGATGTGTTTTTAATTGCATCCAGTACGAACTAAGCATACTAAGTATACAGCATTATTTGTCTAAAAAAAGTATTTTTATTATAGATTTATCTGGAGAACAGATTTTATAAACATTCTCAATATCACTACCATACAATTATGCATTTTACAACAGGGATTTAAAGCTTTCTCACGAGTTTCCTCTTCAGTTTCCTCTTCAGTCATTGGGGCACATGGGATGGTTTTGATCTCTTGACCAGCCTTTATACTTTATAGATGTCAGCTGGACAATCAGAAATGTCATTATGGGAGTCATTTAAGGTGGTTACTATGGTAACTAAACCTAAGTTTATGATTGGTAGAGAGGTCAGTATCCCTAACTGACCCCAGACACCCCAGACAGATTATATCTATGAACTGGCTACAATAAATAACCTAGACGGACTGTAAAACATGTCAGATGGAAGAGTACATATTATTTATATAGGGTTTTCCAATTATTTTTTGTCTCTCGATCAGCTCCAGTACACAGATATAACATTCAGCATATATCATTCCCTCATTAGTATTGTTCATGCATGTGATTTATTCAACCAAAAAATTACCAAAACATTCCATCAAACACTTATCCAACTAAAAACTTACTTTATTCCATCAAACACTTATCCAACCAAAAACTTACTTTATTAAAACAAAAACATTTCTTTATTTCACCAGACATTTATACAGCCAAAAACTCACTTTAACCAACCAAAAGCTAATCTTATTCAAACACAAACTTCCTTTAAAACTTCTTTTAACCAACCAACAACTTGCTTTAAAACTTACTTCAACCAACCAAAGACTTACTTCAACAATCCAAAAACTTGCTTTAAAATTTACTAAAAACTTACTTCAGCCAAAAACTAATTCCTTTGTAATGAAAGTGGAAATCTTCCCGGAGAATCCCATTTGAGTGGGTGCTTCCTTGGGGAAAATGTCGCAATATTAAGTAAGATAGATGTCTGTTCTCAAATACTGTCAGATAGGGTATATTAGTTACAAAGATTGGTGGGACCTACCAATACCTACCGCGTTAAGCCATCACTACCCTACTACTGGATTCCACAACGTAGATCGAGTTCCAGATTTACTCTCAGCCCCTTGACAGGATTGATTAACATACAGTAATTCATGTAAAAAAACACCTTCTATCATATAACCTGATCTGAAGTCTCAAGATAAAATATTGTACATCGACCTTTCCTTCTCCACGGTTATCAACCTCAAGGGACCAAGACAGACCGCCTCTATGTGGTGAAAAGTGTCCGGATTTTACCAAAATGAAGCGAAAATTCATGGAATACTTCCTGATCATTACTTATAAATGTTTTCTCTATAGGTCAATCATTTTAGAGCTTATCAACATTGTTAAAGGAATGGGTGATTTGTACATTAAGTGATACTGCCGTCTCTGTCACTCATCTGAAGAAGAAATCATGTACAGTTTTATATCACGCTGCAGACCATAGTTTCACTCCTGTCTGGTACTCCAGGAATGTGTTTTCAAAAACGTTTTTGTTTCTGTTTTTCTCTCCAAATTTAAATCAAGGTAAAATATTCTAAATTCCTAAATCTTTAACCGCAATTGTGTAAACAAACAATACTTTAATTGCCAATATAAGTATCTTTAGATGATTACCTAAAGGCCATGTAACATACCATACATATATAGAGTCGGCCCTATCAAATCCTCATTACAGTTCAGCCCCATGTATATATTATCAGCTCTATCAAATCTCAATTACCTGGTACAACCTTACCTAAATATCCAATATCTTCGAGCTGTTCAACCTAAAATTCCTTCCCCTCCCCGTCCCCACCCCCAACAGCCCACTCAAATTTACGTGATACCCTCATTAATTATAGCGTTATTATCAGTAAATTTTATAGACCATGGTAAGTATTAGGTATATATGTATATACAATGTAAATATAAGTTGATTCCATACCGATAGGAGAATCAGTTTCTATGCAGTGAAGATAAGGTCACACAGGAGACCAATGGCGATAAAGATAACACAATCTTATACCCTTCATAATTAATTAGTGATTACATACAGGAACATTTATATATACTATCAATGAAAAAAGGACGGTTTCATTCCAGCCATTCTATCATATACTTTAACACTGAACAGTCCTGACAGTCATACAGGAATATCCAGTAGGATTTAAGGTAATGTCAGAAAAATCACATGGTCAATAATATCTGTGAATACAGCTGGCTCAATTAAACGAATGAATTACCAGAATGTTTCCAATCTGTGATTTGTATCATTATGTCCAAAAGGAGAATTTAACAGCGTCTAACAAATCTGCTTAAGCTATAGCAATTTATCTGAAGGCCTTTTGTTAATGCTAAAGAAACAGTTTTGAATTTCACAAAATTGACACCAATAACCCATAAATATTTCCCACTAACTGTCCATACACTGATCTAGTCTCTTGAGTATCATAAATTAATATAATTAAACGCTTCAATAGCTACCACACCATCTGTCTAATTTCCACAGTTCTCTTTACAATATTTCAAAATATTGTTAGCTTCAAGTGTCACTAAATAAAATAATTTAAGTGAAGTTTGCTCAATTCTTTTTCAAATATTACTCGTCTTCAGCAGTAACTTCCAAATCCCAGCTGATACATATTATTCAAATTTGAATTTAAAAATTTTTTGAAACTACAATTTTGTCGTGAAAAGCTTCAGTATGCTGATCAAGCTTCCAAATATGTTCCCTTGATCATAAGTACTAAAATTGTCGGAATGAGCACTGACCAATTATGATATAGTTAAAGAAGTTGTAACTATATTTTCATTGATAATTATGAACGAGTTATTCTCAAAAGTGTATGTATAACATTTCATTTTAACTAGATGCATTCGAAGACATTTAAAAAATTCATTTCTGAAAGTTCCCATAATTTACAGGAGAGTTTATCCAGGGTCTGATCGTGGAATGAACAATATATGATAATTAGTCAGACAAATTGACCTATAAAGACTATAGAACACATTAATCATATAACAGGACAACAGTTTAAATCTTTGACCTACATTTTCTAACTACACCGTACAACATTACAGAGACTAACACAAGCTTAACACTTAGGATACAGGAATATTATAAACACATTTTACTTCAGAATTTCTTCACTAAATAACAAATCCCATCATCTTCACAATGATTTTCAATATAGTTCTTGTTTATAATCATGATTCAAGCAAGCAGTCTTTGCTATGGCCCGAGTTTCCTCTGTCCCTAACACCAGACTTTAACAATTCTTGCAGATAGGTGTCTGGTATAAGGACCATTATCACACTACAACATGAAAACGTGCAATTCTCTGACACTGTTTTGTGTCACTAAGATTTTGGTCGAGACAAAATAAATCTAGCACAACAGAGCACTTGTTTACATACAGGAAAAAATTATTTGTTTATCGTAAAGCACCTAGTTAATCCCGAATCGATGTTTTTACTACGCCGTTATAGACCCGCTTCCAAGAGAAAACTAGGGCTATCCTAAATTTGCTACATTTTCCACAAAGCAGACCATGCTTAATAATGTGAAGCTATTCATGACATTAGACCAAATAATACACAATGTGATTTCGCCAGTGATAATACATTAATCAACATAATGAATTTTGAAAACTGTGGAATATATGCCCTGATTTATGGCTGAAGTCGCTATGTCTTTGTCTAATGGCGAAGATCGCAGATGAACACAAAGCTACCATGTAATGCACCGTAAAATTTTACCTTTTCAGAAACACCTGCAAAGGTGCAGACATTCAGAACAAACAGCGACTTCAACTTGTCAAACACCTATATATATGAACACCCGTAGACCTTCCATACCTGTCATGGACTTGATCGAAAGATACACTTCTAAAGATCCTTAGTGAAAATGAACCCATTGTTCAAAATGTCTCCACCGTCCACATAGATATAAATGTATCTTCATATATATATGTTACTCTCAAACCTTTGGGGGTATTTATAGCAAGCTCCTAATTCATCTCATTATTTCACCTGTTGAAACTGATTAATGACTAAACAATGAAATTCAGGTGACACAAAAGCATGATTGACAGATTGAACGGAGCGTGATATTGATCATTTATGTTGCGGACTAGTCAGTTGACGTGGTGTTCGTCAGTTTCATTGTCAAATTTTTGTGACCTAAAGAAAACTTTGAAAGAGACGAGTTAAAAGTCTGTAATGGATAGCAGTGTGTTGTGGTTCACACCCCGAATGACAGTTATAGGGCCGACTTCTGAGCACTGTGACTTATATTGGTGGAAACAAAGGGTTGTGAACTCACGCCAGTACATTGTTAACACGAAAATACACAATGACAAAATATTTACATCGTAAAAACTATACAGAATACTCTGAGCTGAAAATAGTACATTTCCTTGAATATAGCAACATTTCCTCATACCTATCTAAATAGATTCAAAGAATGAATCAGTATCAATTGGCACATGGACATATTTGCCAATAACAATCAGGGCTTTATCTATCACACACATTTTGAGATGTAGACAAGGCGTCTTGTTTAGGAAAGAATATTGGTTAATTCAATCAATTGGGAAATTAATTTCTGCAAATAAAATGATTTTTTAAATTAAAATGAAATAATTTTAATCAGGAATGAGGTGCAATATATCATCAAAAAGCCATTGGTAAAGCCTATGGAAGCTCTTCACAATAAACTAGAAATATCCACAAGAACCTTGATTATTTTAGAGAAATAATTAGGAATTAGTCCATTGGAAAAGCTAGTGGAAGCTCCCCACAATTGCCACATTAAGACTGTACGTGACAACATCACTATATTAAGAATGAAATCTGTGGACAGCTTCCAAGTTTTGACAACAATACGGAAAATATATGTTCCAGAAAATCATATTCTAAAACTTAGATACAAAATCTACCTGAAAATTTGCTGATTTGATCAATATTTTGTGAATAATTAGGCATCAGAGAGACAAATAGTCTATTTTAGGTGCAGACAGGTGTAGACATGTAACTGTCCAGGAATGTTGAGACAGCTAGCCCTGCCCAAACAGTAATTAACTATTGCATAACGGTGTGTCCATTAGGTGGAGTGATATGTATGGTCATAAATCCTTTATTTTACCATTAAGTCTGCTGTAACATACATTAACTAATCTTGGAGAGGGCTCAAACTAGAAACTTCAGAATTAAAAAACATTAAGAGAGGTTTTCCAGTCAATTTACATGATATACTTGACGGAATGATATACATATAGTGTTAGAGGTAAACACTGTATCTAATTAACGTCTTGTTATTCCACCTACGACGTTTTGCAATATTACAGGCAGAAAGCAAATGACAAAATGCGTGCATATGTAACATGTATATCTTAAATGCATTGTTTAGCTTAACGTTACATATTGAAAAAGATTCTGTGTAGTGTATCTATTAAAATAACAATTAAGATAAAAAATTAGTTACCTGGATTAAAATGACCTCCCCTAAGAGAGAAAACAGATAAAAAACTACAGAGTATATTTTCAGATTTTCTGACACATTTTTTTTCCAAACCTTAGATATCAAGGAAAACTAACCAGACTTTGATCATCTTGGTCGTGCAGGTTCAATTTATAATGTGAGTGAAACAAACAGACGTATGTATCAGATGTAACACCTGCACTGGATATTACCTCAATTTACTTTATAGAAAAGTAACAGATTAATTTGACAAATATATGCTTTTATCTCTGACTTCAGGATCTGTACTTCCTATTATTATTTTTTCAGTTCTGGTGCTTTCTCTGTTAATGGCGATAGCTTAGTTGGTAAGAGTGCAGGCCACATAATCTCAGTTGAAGGTCTCAGGTGCACGGTTCGACACTCCCTACTCATATTAATTTGTTTTTTCTCAAAAAGCTGAGTAACCGCCTGTGATGTAGTTATTGTGTCCTTGAGCAAGATACTTTATCCTTATTGCTCTGGGTGGCATGCAACAGGCCTCACATATGTTGCTCTGTGAGGTAGTCACCAACTACTACAAGGAGATCCAGCCTTAAATTTACTCTGGCTGTTCATTTGGTAATAATTAAACCCAGCAAACAAACAAACAAACCATACCTGGATCTTTTTTATAATTCTAAATTTGTGGATTTTCTTTTTCTAACAGTCATTCTGATCCAATGAATAGCAGTCCTTATTAAGCTCTAGAAACAGAAATCTGAAGAATGTCAAATCAAAATGTACTACTTGAACATTCTTGAACCGGTGGCTCACTTCATCAAAAATCTGTCAAGTACACACTGACCTGTAGTCAAGTCCAGTGTGGTTACACAGTAGTACAAATGTGGCCAATTAAGTGATGTTTAGGCCTGTTGTTATCCTCTAGTACTACAAGCACCTTGTGTGTCCAGGTATCCAACACTATCTTAATTTGTTCAAGAGCTCTTTTCCTTTCCCACACTTTTTACAAGTTACTTAAGCTAGCAGCAAGCATCCCCTTGACCGAGAGTCAATTAGTGCTTTGTTATGTGGTTAAATATATTCACACAGACATTGCTTATTTCAGGATTATCTTCTGTATCAAGTAGAAAAATTCTCATGACCAAATGTATAGAAAGTTAGAACAAGTGGTGTAGTCAGTTCATCTTCTAGGTATACAGAGCCATCTAGTGGTATATAGAGCCCTCTAGTGGTATACAGATCCATCTAGTGGTATACAGAACCCTCTAGTGGTATACAGAGTCCTCTTGCTGTGTACAGAGCCCTCTAGTGGTATACAGAGACCTCCAGTGGTATACAGAGCCATCTAGTGGTATATAGAGCCCTCTAGTGGTATACAGAGCCCTCTAGTGGTATACAGAGTCCTCTTGCTGTGTACAGAGCCCTCTAGTGGTATACAGAGACCTCTAGTGGTATACAGTCCTCTTGTTGTGTACAGAGCCCTCTAGTGGTATACAAAGCCAGCTAGTGGTATACAGAGCCCTCCAGTGGTATACAGAACCCTCTAGTGGTATACAGAACCCTCCAGTGGTATACAGAGTCCTCTAGTGGTATACAGAGTCCTCTAGTGGTATACAGAACCCTCCAGTGGTATACAGAACCCTCCAGTGGTATACAGAGCCCTCCAGTGGTATACAGAGCCCTCCAGTGGTATACAGGGCCCTTCAATGGTATACAGAGTCCTCTAGTGGTATACAGAACCCTCCAGTGGTATACAGAGTCCTCTATTGGTATACAGAGTCCTCTAGTGGTATATGGAGCCCTCTAGTGGTATATAGAGCCCTTTAGTGGTATACAGAGCCCTCTAGTGGTATACAGAACCCTCTATTGGTATACAGAGTCCTCTAGTGGTATACAGAAACCTCCAGTGGTATACAGAGTCCTCTATTGGTATACAGAGCCCTCCAGTGGTATACAGAAACCTCTAGTGGTATACAGAGCCCTCCAGTGGTATACAGAAACCTCTAGTGGTATACAGAGCCCTCTAGTGGTATACAGAGTCCTCCAGTGGTATACAGAAACCTCTAGTGGTATACAGAGCACTCCAGTGGTATACAGAGCCCCCTAGTGGTATACAGAGCCCTCCAGTGGTATACAGAACCCTCAGATTCCTATACTGGAGATAGAGAAGCAGGTCCTGAGGCCAGATTTCCCAATAACAATAACTAATTAAAATAAAATGTAGATTTGAATTAAAACTCTTGATGAAGTATGAGGAGGATAAGACCTTGAAGGGTAAGCATCTTCTGTTTCATCGGCGACATCCAACATGTAAATGTACTAAGTAGGCCGTTCTCTTAACATCATTTACAGGGTACATCTCACTTTTATTATAACCATCAACAGAACAATGGTAAAGTTTTAAAATTTGGAAATATACCACGTTATACTATTTATATATGACAATAAATAACGTTTCTTGTCAGTTTTCCTAGCTCATACTTATCAAACTTCAAACAGAAAATTGGTCAAACAAAGGATGTTAAATATTTATAGTCAACTGCTGTAGTAATTTTTGGGAAGAAGTGAGACATATTTCAGAAGCTAACCAATCCAATACCGCCAATGCAGTCTGGTAAGAATACGGGAATGGCATGGAAATTGCAAGAAGAGGCGATGAGGACAGAAGCTGAGCACCTGCTGTACCATAAAGTTTGACTCTCTTTACAATTATGTGACATTCAAGGAATAAATATAGGGATACAGGAAGGTAAGTTTATTCATGATAATAAAAATATGAAAAATAAAGGTTTCATGTTTAATTCATCCTTTATACAGCTAGTTATCTATAATCATAAATGTTGGAGAAATTCTATTAGGTTTTGAAGAACATTCCTTTGAACCTCTCTGAAATACAACATTACAAAATCCTTATTTGGTCATGAAAGCTGTATTTTATTATCAGCTATCTTAAATACCTGTACAACTTCCTTATCTTCGGAGTTTAGTCACGAACATCAAACCAAAAACTCAAGTTAAATGTAACAATGTTCCGTTTTATAGCAAAATTAAACATGGCCATCATTTTGGGATTACCATATTACAATTTCCTTTTTAGCTAAACAGACCAGTCTGTTATTTTCTGTCTTCTTTTTTGCCATTCTTAAGGTATACATGTTTAACATACACCGATCAAAGGATTTAGAAATCATCACAACAAAATGAATACAGCATGTCGTGCATGTGCATGTAAAAAAGACTTTTTAATACCTGTGTTTCACTAGATATAAACAATGTAACATTTGTTGATACAAAGTAACAAGAATGTACGACATAGCTATAAACTTTTGATTGATACCAAGTAACAAAATTGTCTGACATTATTTAAATTACGCCTACATTAACTGGTGCATTTTTATTATTTAAATCAAGCTAAAGCCTACCTACACTGTGTGATACATTATTTTTTCTAATTTATACAAAATAGCAAAATTGTTAAACATTGTTGTAAATTAAGACTGCATTGCATGGTGCATTAAATGTGAAGCTTTAATCCTTCAAACACATGTCATTTTTTTACCTTCCAACAAAAGCCTGCAATTCAGAGCCGCTGCACTCATGCATATAAAAACTTGTTAATGACAGGGACATATGTAGAGGCAGGAGCCTCCAGTTTATAATATATGCAAATAAATACAAATTCATTTAAATTGACGTACACAGTATGCTCGGTAGATATATGATAATGTGTTGGCTAACTTTCTCTTGCTCCAGTGCTCTGATACTATCTATGGTACCTGCCATAATCTCCTTGACTATGTCGAGTAAACCTATAACAATGTTAAACCCATTGGTAAAATAAATCCATAATCTGAACAGGAATCTATATCTAAAGCTTAGGGATGTTTATACATATGAATATCGTATTGTAGTTATAATGACACTTCACACTAGTACAGAAAATTATTATACCTTGGATGAGAAGCAATACAGCACATTGTTTGATATAGACGCTACTGGTTTTAACGTTCTATTCAACCGCATTCTTTCTGATTTCATATTTGATTTCTTTAACATTAAATGTTGAGCCTAGACAGAAAACATCAAGTGAGGGTGTTATTTAAATGAGGGCGAGATTTATATATATATATTGAGATCATTTAATATATATATATATATGCTATACCCACCACAGAGCATTCTACAGGATTGTTATTATCATATTAGTCCCTCAGATAGGTCTCAAAGCTAGAGTATATGCCACTGCATCTTAATGCATGCTAACCATATATAGCCATCTTTGTTATAGACAATAGAGATATAGACTACCACCATCACACAAGATGCTTATACTTACAATCAACAAAAGAGAACCATATTTATTCTGCTAGAGTTCGGAACAATTTAATATTTTATGATGGGAATATACATATCAACCAGGCTGATCACTGATCGATTCAAGATTTGATGTACTGACTCACAGCAAACTGAATATCGATAATCTACCATCTGTAGTTGATAACAACCCAAAAAACTTATATTCTAAAAAATATTCAGATTATTTTACATATATCTGAAGTCTTGTAATTTGTAACTCTTGCTTCTTTTACTTTCATTTTGAATTTATTTTTAGATAACAAATCACTATACACTATCTGTTGAAGACTAGGATAGAAATTATCTATTTAAATGGAGATGAATTTGCCACATGTATCTTTAAACTGACAAATCACTATTTCCCATCTACAGTTCCAAATTTTATCCTAAACCTCCTGATAAGTAATGTTCAATAGAGCCTCAGAATACCATATAAACCACACATGTAAATTAACTAAGCATGTAAATGAAGTTTTCTGTCTACTGAGATAAGGTTGATGTCAGAAATTCAACCCACCACTGCCCCCTTCTTGTCTGATTCAGACAGACCCACATGTCCTATGTGTAAAAGCATGCCCCCATCCCCCTCCACCCCTTTCTTGACTAAGACAAACCCACACTCTCAACATCAAGAAGGAGTAATGCATATCCCCAGCCCCCCAACCTCCCTCAACCCTCCCCCTCCACTCTTTCTTGACTAAGATAAATCCACAGTCCCATCATGAAGAAGGAGTAATGCATAAGGCCCCCCCCCCCCCCCCCCCCCAGTTCCCCTCCTCTCCTCACCATCCCCTTCTTGACTATGCCAAACCCAGTCTCGTCACCCCATCTGATTCCCACCCCTCACTCCTTGACAAGTTTTAAGACTGCTTCAGACATGCTGGATTACACTTGCCATACTAGTTTGATATTTTGCTAAAGTCAGACATCGTAGGTATAGTGACATACAGATCGGACAGAACAACGATCAGACCTATATAATCTTTGGGTCGATATATGACTGCACCTTTATGGAATTTCATAGATTTACTTAAGGCTTAAAGACAGCAACTGTCACTGAACAGTTCAAATACAGGGGACAATGACACACGACAAATCTGTACACTTATCAACAAACACTGTCTCTCCTGTATAACACACATGTATAATCAGTTACTGTACAAATTAGTTAAAGCTAGGTGCAACTCCCTGTGATCCCGCAGGTGTCTGTAAGGAGAAATCATTACCTATACCTGTCTCTGGGGAGAAATCATTACCTATACCTGTCTCTGGGGAGAAATCATTATGTATAGCTACACCTGTCTCTAAGGAAAAAAACATTATATTACCTGTAGCTAACTTCTATATCTGTCTCTAGGGAGAAATCATTAGCTATAGCTAACTTCTATATCTGTCTCTGGGGAGAAATCATTATCTGTAGCTAAACTTCTATATCTGTCTCTGGGGAGAAATCATTAAGTATATAGCTACACACGTCTCTCTAAGGAGAAATCATTACCTATAGCTAACTTCTATATCTGTCTCTGGGGAGAAATCATTACCTATAGCTAATTTCCATACCTGTCTTTGAGGAGATATTATTATGTATAACTACATCTGTCTCCAAGGACAAATCATTACTCTAAGAAGAAATCATTATTTATTATAACTACATCTATCTGTCTTAGTGGAGAGAAATAATTACCTATCACTAACTTACATGTACTCAGTCTATTTAAAATTCAGATGGTACAAGAAATATTTTGAGCCGTAAAATAAGTTTTTTTTGATAAAGTCATGGTGCCCACTCCAGCCTAGATTATGTAATATGTACTCGTTGGCCATATGGCCGACAGTCAATAAATTGGATTGAATTTATTACATTTTTCAAACCCATTGTGTGATCTTAAGCATAAAATGACTTCACACAGTTTGAGGTGGATTATTATCAACAGGGGGTGATCATCGGTCAAATACGGTACAGTGGCATTTATAAGGCTACAAGACTTTCTTATTAATTGGTTATTAATATTTCAAGTCCATCTATATACAAACGAGACTGAGTCATATGCATTTCTCGTCATGTTTTAATATTGCTAGAATTTATTAACCATATCAACATTTATTTTTATATTCTTGTATCTGCATTTACAAGAGACACGATCGACAGACAGCTAAAATTCCAACCAAAATTTTACACCTTAAATACTTTCATAGTTAACAAATCATTTTCTATTGAATTATTTTACGAGAGCCATCTGTCCTTTATAGGTACAGAAATAAGTGGTTTAATACTCTTATCAGCTTGATTTTTTTTGCAGCTGAGATACTCTCATTTGAAACCTTCGGTGGGTAGATAAATCTCCACAGTTTTATGTAACAAATTTTACACAAAAATCATATACAACCAATGAAACCTGTAAGCACCATTAAATCTAATAAAGAATATATATATATTACATATATCTGGAATTTGTTAGAGAAATTTAATCAGACGTCATACTGTTGTGAAATCTGCTAGAGAAATTTACTTGTTTTCAATGGAAATGTTCCATACAGCTTAGTGTCAACATTCCAACTAAAGTGTTAGGTCAAAGTTTGCTTTCCTCAAAATTTCATTTTAACTGGATTTTAAACATGTAAAACACAGGTGCATGCTTATTAACAGCAAACATTTAAAACCCCATTCATTTCTCATCTTGTTTAAATACATCTTGATAAACTTTCAAATCTGGTGGTACACTTGAGTGGTAATTCTAAAACCATCCAGTAATTCCTCAAGTACATCATACCGACATATATAGATTAGAAACTCTCATAATAGCCTCCAACACAGTTACACCAAGCATGGTTTGTTTATGAACATAAAAAAAATGGAAATACTTTATTTTTCAATTAATATTATCCTAATGTAAAATGCTAAAGTACCTAATTGCTCGAAAATGGTGAGAAATAAGAAATATTCTCACACTCTGTAACTTCCAGATAACACTACATTCTGGTCAAATGCTGAACAATATGCAACGTTTTTATCCGACAATAAGCCTATGCCTTGTAATAAGTTAACCCAAGTCTATTGTCAGCCGAACTTGGACTTTTTTATTTTATTTCACTATATAACTATTAAGCCTCCACCTGGTAATAAGTCAACCCAAGTCTATCAACCTAACCCACTGTCCATATAATATAGAGAAAATCATACTCTCAGAATCGAAATTCTCCCTTCTTACAATTTTGAAATTTTTTATTCTTCTTACAATTTTGAATTTTTTTATTCATATTCTCAACAATACAAGTTATATGGGATAAAAAAAATGTTAAAAGACTTGCAACTCATCAAATTATATTTAACAAATTTATAAATTTATTACATAAGTAACAAGTTATATGGAAAGAATAAAATCTTAAATGACTTGCGACTTATCAAATTATATTTAATAAATTTATAAATTTATTACATAAGTCACCGGCTGGAAGACAATAGACGTATCATCTAGGATTAGGTATACACCCTTATGTAACAGTATATAGTAGAAAGAAATTCTGCCTTGACGAGTCGGTAGGAAGCAGCAAGTCTTTATAAGTCTCATACTGGGTCACACTATTATCTTTAACTCATCAAAAACACTACATTAAAATCCTTATCAAGTATCTACAACTTTTACTATCTATATAGGCAGATTACCATACAGCTACCAGTTAAATCAGATGTGAAGTTTACCTGATTCCCTAAAGTCAATTTGGTTATACAGCCATGTAGTGTAACAGCCTATGGATATGACACTTGCTCTATAGATTACCAAACTGCTCAAGTATATGTTCAGAAAAATTAGTCATTAATTTTCCAGGGTTACACATTAATGTGCGAGACACATTTAGATCAATATGATTCAATGAGTCTTTAGCCATCAGTCATTATGTAAGAACCGACAAGGTCCTCTATATCGGGGTAGACATTTAGAAAGTCAAAATCAGAAACCATTCAGGATAAATCTACATGTCCTGTACTCAGAGGATTTTTATGGGACTCACAGAATTTCTGGGAATACTTCAATTTAACAGTGTGGAACTCAGTGAAAAGTATTCAGGAATGTAAATTGTAGATAGATACCTCTGTGACCATTTCTCTCATGATACATGCTTATTTGGTCATGTAGTTGATGAAAAGAATTAATTCTGAGGTTCCATATGATTTGATTACGATATTATTACAGTAGGAAAGTAAAAGCAATTATTAACCCAAGGTTTTACTGGCATAGGAAATATATGGTTTGGTTTGTTTTTGTTTAACGTCCTATTAACAGCCAGGAAGGAAATATATGGACAGTCAGCACAATTTTTCCAGGGATAACTAGAAAAGGTTTCTTTTGGTATTTCTACCGGCCCTCACAATCGTAAACACTTAAGATAACAGTATTATTGCATGACCATAACATTTCCACTCTTAACTGGTACATTCCAAAGATTCCAAACATTTTGATTGTTATTTTAATTGTAAATAGCAATCTGTTTTAGTACAGCTACAGACAGTATACAAAGATTCCAAACATCTCTGTCCACTGAAGTCAATTTTCTGCAGGCACTAAACTAAACTGGATAATGTATTGATGTATAACTGGATAATGTATTGATGTATATATATATACTGCAGTAATACATTCCAAATCAACATACAAATCTAGCTGGACTATATTTGAGCACCTATGGATACATTGCACATTACCTGATGAATCTTATAATAATACCTGTGAATGCACATAGGATTATTTTAGTTAACTACGGTACAACATAGGATTGTTTTAGTTAACTACGGTACACCATAGGATTATTTTAGTTAACTACGGTACAACATAGGATTATTTTAGTTAACTACGGTACAACATAGGATTATTTTAGTTAACTACTGTACAATAGATAATGCTGTGAAGGTATATTCTCTATACATCCCTCTGGACTGTGTGAAATCCAGCTTAATAACTGCCCCTGGCATCATAGCCCATCACAGATAGTATACACAGCGGTAGGTCAGTGTGTACCATACAGGACAATACCAGTATTCCCCCCCTTTCTACCCCCTCCCACTTGAACCCCCCCCCCCCCCCCCCAAAAAAAAAAGAAAAAGAAAAGAAAAAAGAACACTCTCAATTGGTGGCTACATTTAGATAAGTTGCAAACTTATTAATATAATGTTCTGTATGAAATTTCAGACACAGAAATCGGATAACAACTAACTTCAGAAGATACAACATTACATTCTTACATTCTAATATTAATCATTTATAGAGAATATTTAACAAACCCACCTACCAATAAAAAAAAAATGAAAAAATTAACATAGAAACAACCAACTTATTTCATCTTTGGTTCAGGTACCGACAACTTAAAAGCATTGCATGCAGTGTTATACAGTACTTATCTGAGGAAAATTATCAATGTACGAGAATGGGTTCAAACCAGAAGACTAGAGTTCCTAACCACAACACAATAGTCACTGAATATAAACTGGCTCGTCCTGGCTAACATAGTCAATCATAACCCCCTCCTCACTTCCCAAATTCTATTAATCGTTACTGATAAACTTTTATCAGTTTCTGCCTCCAGCACAGATTTCAACGTTTTGTAGTGAATAATACCAAGTTTTCTTTGCGTAACTTATCAATTCATGCACATCTGTATGCTGGTGTATAACAGTCAAGTCTGTCTGCAGAGTAACTGTAGGTGTTTACCTATGGCCCTTACCTACACGTTTTGAGTAAGTTAACGCAGTGCCAAAGGGCTGTCTTCATCTATATAACTGTCCCATCCGTCCTAAATATAAAGCCGATTAATTAGCGAGATGGGTCGGTTCAACCCTACCCCAGAGCCTTAGTAAAGGGGGTTTACCTGTACAGGTAACACAAAGGTAGATCATGACTTGGGACAGGTCACAATGCTTAGTATACTAGCTACACCAAGTTTACAAACTGTGAATGAATGGGGAATAGTAGGTATAGAAGTCGCTACAACACAACAGACGGTTCACAACACACCTGTAAATATACGGTCCCAGGTATACTGATGTATATGTATACTTATATTTTATAAATTAAAAAATCACTTACCTGGCTGTGACTCCACTGTCGCTAACAAAACAGAAAGAATGGCCACCAAACATCTAGGTAAAATCCCCATTTTGTCTACCTCTTCGCCAAAAGCCTGAAGAAAAAATATCTAACGGAGCAAATTTTCCTCCGAACGTCGCGAAGAGAAAGTAGAGTGTGGGATACCGACTTCACGTGCCGGGTTGCTGTGTCGTCTGCCAAACACGGCGATTTTCACCTGTGATAATTCTCAGTGTTTCCCAGTCGTATAACAGGTAGATTTTCCCCAAAATAAGTTTAAATCCTGTTTAAATAATCATGATCAGGCTAGATTCCAGACGAAACAATCCATTCCGTGCCCCCGAAGCTGTAGAAAGCTAGCGATCGGGCCGAACACCGCGACACAGTCTCTGTCAGAGGGTATGTACAACGTACTCTAGTCCACCGCTGGCACGTGAAGCGGACCAGCCGAGTTTGGAGGAGGAGTAAAATGTTTATGACGTAAGGACTAAATTCGTCTGAGTTCTGTGACAATTCAGCCAGACTTGAATGACATGGTCCTATATATGCTTGTAGACTACCGGTATATATATCTTTAGCGTAAAGAAAACATGCTGAAATATAGAGCGGACAGCTAAAGTATTTACATAGACTGTTCAGGCTGTATGTAAATCCACCAGACTCGGAACAGACCAAGCGTTACAGTGTACAGTGTGGGGAATCAGAGGGATCGTTATAACACACAACACATGAACTTGCTGTACTCCTGTACAATTTTACATGACGTACGGTCTTAGCCTTTGCCATCAAAGAAAAATGACCTTTAAGTCCGAATGTATGTGACATTTTAAATTGAAATTACAGATATATATATATATAGTTCAAAATGATAAAAAAAACATTGTGTATCGTATACATATACATGTATTTGTTGCCAAAAAACCCTGATAATATGATCTTTCATCTTTTTAATGGACCTCATTGGAAATGGCATGTTAGAGCCTTTATGTGTTATCCTAGGACAGGGCACCTGAAAATGACATTATTTTCAAAAAATTCCGACGAAATTGTTTTATTTGATAAAAATTATTCCTTTCTATAATTATGCATTGCGATGTATTGCCATCTTTTGTAAAGTGCATTGCTGTGATTCAATATATGTGATATCTTTTATCAATATGCCGTTTACCTGATTAAACATAAGAATTCTTCACCAGTTAACAAACCAAAAATTATTTCATAAAAGTGCATTTCATAGCATAAATACAGTATATGAGATCAATCACCGTCACAGACTTTACAAAAATCAGTGTAGAATTATTGTATGGTATAACTTTTAGATTTCTCTATTTACGGTTATATCTAAATAGTGTTTTTCTGTCGCTTTTTATTATCTTCACAGTGTTAAACAATCTATAAGGCGTCCCATAGGATCAATGTCCTGTAGATAGGACGTAAGAATTGTACCTGCTGCCCTATTAGACGATTGTAAGAAGCGAATAGATTTGGGATCTTATCTTTTTCTCCTCTTTCTAAAACAACTATCTTCTTCCTGATGTCTCCCTTATCACTGTCCAACTTTTAGCTGAGCCTTAGTGACTGTGATGAAGGCTTTGAGTTCTGTCCCCTGGCCGAGACATTTCTGCTCTTACTTATCAGGGACATACATTTTAGCGTTCATGATTGTGGAAGTTGGACAACTGATTCGCCAGTTGTCAGTATACTGTGAAAGGGCGGGATGTACTGCTGGGTACCCTGTCACATTATACTGACAAATGGCGAATCAGTTGTCAAACTTCCGAAATCATGAACGCTAATTTCTGTGGCAGTATGCTTCAGTGAGATAGCACTATAAAGTCAGCTTCAGTTCCGCGCTATCACAAGGAGAAAAACACAACATTATCACAACCTCCCAAAACACACAATCACCACACGCATGAATCTCGCACACAGGGGAGACCGTCCTTAATGATCTGAACTGTTGATAGGACGTTAATCAATACTAAACCAATTTAAACCCACGGGATTGTATTGTTTGAGTCCTATTGACACAATAAGATACGATATCCATGAGTGACAGGGATCGCACTGATATCACGTTTATAGTGCTGTCACAATGAAATACCATGCCTTTTTAGTTTTACATAGGTTAACGTTTTATCAACAGATATGGTCAGTTATACACACTGAGAGGCTGTGGTTCGTCAGTCCTCGTGTCATTGTGTTACCTCTGCTTAAATATTATTTTATTTTTCATTTCAAGCATTTGCAATATAAACAATAAATAAGACGATAATGGAAATATGAACAGGTGTCACAGACATTTATGTTAACCTATTATTAGTACGAGTTATGTAACAATCGAATCGTGAAATCATGTCGACATCCTCATGATTAATCAACTTTAAATTCCATAATTCATTTATTGAATATTCTCTTTGAATAAACTCCCATTGGTTGATTCTGATATTGGTATCAAATTATCAATACTATTCATGGGAATGCAATGTTTGTCATTCATGTCAGTATGATGACACTTGTGCTACCTTGCTCAATCATACTCCTAAAACACACAGAACTACGATCCTGTCACATTACACTGACATTGAATCAAGTTGTCCCACTCCCTAAAAAACTGACATTGAACAAGTTGTCCCACTCCCTAAAACACTTACATTGAACAAGTTGTCCCACTCCCTAAAATACTTACATTGAACAAGTTGTCCCACTCCCTAAAATACTGACATTGAACAAGTTGTCCCACTCCCTAAAATACTGACATTGAACAAGTTGTCTCACTCCCTAAAACACTGACATTGAACAAGTTGTCCCACTCCCTAAAACACTGACATTTAACCAAGAGTAGGAACGACCATTATTAGAGATTCTGGTTTGTATCGACCAGGGGACAGAACTCCAAGCCTTACTCACGGGAGGCAACGCCCATTTACGGGCTGAAAGTGGGGCAGTGTCGGGGGAGGTATCAGGGAGAGAGAGAAAAAAACAGTTTAGAAAGAGAAGAAAAGATTATAAATATTATCTCAAAACTGAGTCGCCTCTTTCAACCATAGGGACACAGTAGCGTAATAGTAGTAGTATACCGTGGGATCCGCCATCTTGATTAATAAGCACGTGCGGATTTTGAATATATTTATGATCACATATCATGTTCGTAATTTGCAATATCTTGATATCCACATGAACCGTAATGTAAGTATGCATATTTGTATCAACGATATACATTGTAGGTCTACCATTGACTTGTCATCATACTGACATGAATGACAAATGTTGCATTTCCATGAATAGTATTGCTAATTTGATATTGATATCAGAATCAACCACAGGGAGTTTATTTAAAGAGAATATTCAATAAATGAATTATAGTTGATTAATCACGAGGATGTCGAAACGATTTTTACGATCCGTTTGTAGCATAACTCATCATAAAAAAAGGTTGTCTCAACAAACTTGTAGATTCTGAGTGTTATTATAATTACATGAACTGCAAGACCGTCACACGCGTTTGAACGCAATGACTTGTATGAATGACAGACGATGAATCGTAATATATTTGTCTGATATTAAAGAGTAAAGGTGATAGTATTGATATAGATAGCAGAATTAATAGAGGTCTTTAATGGACATCAATGTATTATAGAATCATAAAGTTTGATTTATCACGAGGCTTCAGTTGAGTGACATGTTACACTTCCCTGTGGTAGGAGGATTTTAATCTGCAGTGCATTGATACAACTGCAAGATTTTATTTATATTTATAAAATCGCTCACAATCATCAGAAAATAAGTGGAAACCCACAAGGGAAGCTGAGAAACGGACCGGTCTGTACAAGAGACTTTACCCTTCCTGCTGCGGATGGCATGCGACGGACCACCTGTATGTTGTTCAGTGAGGAAGTCGCCAACTACTACAAGAAAAAAAACCCACATCAAAGTGCTGTTCACGGGGCGATTACCCCAGCAAAAAAACAACCAACAAACCCAAGTAAGTTCTATAAGACTGGGAAATTTCGGCTGGAAAAGCAACTGTCCCGCACAGAAACAATGATGTGACGTCATTTATTTATGACGTCACAATTGTATTATTACACATGTATTTTACGATAGAAAATGCCAAGTACCACAGGCTAACGATCATGAACTCAAACTTTCAAATTGTCTAAAATATGAAAAGTTCGTTGTTGGGACTAGCCCCTTACATAATCGAGAACCTGGCACTTTCCGTAAACGAGAAAATGTTAAGTATTTTCTCGTTTACGGAAAGTGCCGAAGGTTCCCAAATTATAGTCAGGATATTTGTGTGGTGCGTTTCACGTCAAAGTTTGTATTCAACAGTCATGTTGTTATTTAAGTATAGATACTGTCTGGAATATAGATGGTTAATTACATAAGTGTTAGGTAACCTAATATTTGCATAAGTCTTGACCTTGACTTTTGTTACTATGCCTTGAAAATTCCCTGAATTTATTTTCGGCACTGAAATGTGATTCATTGTTTCATATACAGAATATGTCCAAATGTACATTCCATCTAAATTGTATATCCTTAAATTGTCAATTAAAAGACAGTCCAAAGGTTTATAGCATTTTGAATATGTGGTGGAATATTTTATTTTGTATGACAATGCAACAATAATCACTTATTCAATCTAAATTGTCCAGTTACGTGTCACAAATCAGAATACAGATAACATAACACAGATTAAACGTACATGTAGTATTGTCGCTCGCTCACTCACTCACTCGCTCACTCGGTCGGTCGGTCGGTGTCTGTTCTTATCTTTTCCCGTTTTGAGCGGTAAAGTTGCCAGAGTATATTGTATATTTTTGCTCAACGATGGAATAAGTTGCCATTTATAGATACGAAGCAGAATTCTGTTCTCAAATGTGCACTCATTGTATCTAGTCTTCAGCTTTTCGGCTCATAAGCAAAAAGCACAAACACTCGATACAGGCATTTTTGCGATCTTTATTCCATCTCATTATATTTCTCGCATCTAGAGAAAAAATTTTTATTTATAATTAATCGACGTTTTTTGGGAAGCAGGCTTCTCAAATGCATTAATTGACATATTAAAGATGAATATAATGCGTATTATGTTTCAAAGGCTATATGCATCGTAATTCAAATTTTGAAAAATTATATAATCTATAAAAAACAACGTTGAATATATTTCTCCGGTTTCCAAATAAGAGATGATTTAATCGTGATAATTTGTGCAGAAAAATATTTCTCTTTCAAATCTGCAAATAAACCTGAATGGCCTATAAGCGTCAAGTTTCATTTAGAAAGAAAGATACTTTTTGCTATTCCACCTACTTTGCCAGTGCTCCAGACCGTTAGCTTTATCAGCACTATGTGGCGTACATTCACAAAGAAAAAGAAAAAAAAAACGATATCAAAATCTTATTAAAATCTTATTAAATCTGATATGCGAACAGTGAAATTTAGTATCTTAAAACCGGCGTTAGTTATCCATACGTCATGTCTCCAGTGTCCTTTAAACTAATACATGTTAAATATCGCATGATTCAATTACACCAAGCAATGATTGTCACCATTCTACGACAGTTTTCACAAGAAAAAAATCCGAATTCCTATTGTGACAGATTATGATGCTGCGACAAAAGCGCCATCTGCAGGTGTGAAAGAAAGAAACCTACTGCACTTAATGTCTCCCAGTAAGAGACATACACCGCAAAGCACCCTGGGAAGGATTTTTAGCACACAATGCCAGTGAAGACCCAATGTTATTTGTTTATTTTACATGGCGGCTTTTCTCGGTTAAGCAGAAGACGGTTGCTCTTCCGAAACTCTTGTTCTTATTTTCCTTGTTCTAAAGATCTCCATGTGTAGATCTATATTTTGTTTCGCTTCGTTTCATAAAATGCCAAAAACCTGCATGGTTTGGAAGCAATGTATAAACAGATTTAAACGACGAATGTTTGTTTTTTTCCAAGGGTTTAACGTCCCCGTAACAGCCAAGGTCATGTGAGGACATGTGTCGTCGATGTGTCGTCGATGAAGCAGAGGAAACTTACTTTTCATGAAAACCTGGCCTTATCTTACTGTTTCAATCTTGTCCATGTCAACCTTAGGTTCACATTTTACTTCGTTTCATCGATGACGAATTAGAATAATAGTTCCTTTTACATTTGGATATTTTCTTGATGTTTTTTTATGGGAGCAGGGGGGGGGGGGGGGGGGGGGGGGGTGGTAAAGAATCCAAAAAGTGATCTGCTATTCCCGTTTTTCAATTGCAATGCAATTTCATACAGGAACTTGATAGGACAAGAAACACAGGCGATATACGATTTCTTCAATTAGCAACAATTAGCAACAATGAGCATGTTTCGGAAAGGTAAGCGTCGTCTGCTTCATCGAAAAAAGGCCAAATATGTCAAGCTCGGATCTCTGTTAGTCTGATTGACCAAAAGGTAAATCTACGGTCATCACACACTTCTGACTTCACCAACAGGTAAATCTACGGTCATCACACACTTCTGACTTCACCAACAGGTAAATCTACGGTCATCACACACTTCTGACTTCACCAACAGGTAAATCTACGGTCATCACACACTTCTGACTTCACCAACAGGTAAATCTACGGTCATCACACACTTCTGACTTCACCAACAGGTAAATCACTGAAC